>NC_036871.1:13094387-13106810 GCF_002910315.2 Salvelinus sp. IW2-2015 | reverse complement strand
ACTAGCCTGCTCTCCATTTCTCTACCTCTCTTTAGCTCTATCTCCCTTCTTCTACACCTCGTCTTAGCTTCTCTCCATTCTCTCTGCCTCTCTTTAGCTCTCTCCCATTCTCTCTAACTCTCCTTTTAGTTCTCTCTGCCGCATTTCTCTCACCTCTTAGCCTCTCTATCCTTTTTAGCTTCTTTCTCTCTCCATTTCGTCTACTCTCTTGTAGCTCTCTCTCCCTTCCTCGTGCAACCTCTCTTTAGCTCTCTCTCCATTCTCTTACCTTCTATTTAGCTCTCTCTCCGTTCTCCTCTCTCTCTTGCTCGCTTCTCCTGCTCTCTCTCTACTCTCTTTAGCTTCTCCCCATACTCTCTGGCCCTCTCTTTAGCTCTCTCTCCCATTTCTCTCTCTAGTCTCTCTCAGATAGCTCTTCATCTACGCTCTCTAATACATAGCTCCTCGTTAGCTCTCTCTCCCATTCTTCTCTTCGTACTCCATCTGCTCTCTCTCTTCTCTCTCTCTCTCTCTTCATCTCTCTCTCTCTCTCTTCTCTCTCTCTTCTCTCTCTCATCTCTCTCTCTCCTCTCTCTCTCGCTCTCTCCTCTTCTTCTCTCTCTCTCTTCTCTCTCTCATCTTCTCCTCTCTCTCTCTCTCCTCGTCTCCTTCTTCTCTCTCTCTCTCTCTCGTTCTCTCTCTTCTCTCTTCTCTATCTTCTTCTCATTCTCTCTCTCTATATATATAGTATATATATAATATATTATAATATATATAGTAATATATTGGGCAGTTTTATTAGAAATTCTGCTTTGTGGGTCTTCTCGTAATCTGGGACGGGGTTCTGTTTGTGTTTGTGAACAGACCACTGAGTCTGTACATAGTCAACGATTTCCTTAATTTTGGGTCAGTCACAGTGGTCAGGTATTCTGCCACTGTGTACTCTCTGTTTAGGGCCAAATAGCGTTTTAGTTTGGTCTGTTTTTTTGTAAATTCTTTCCAATGTGTCCAGTAATTATCTTTTTGTTTTCACATGATTTGTTTGGGTCCAACTGTGTTGCTGTCCTGGGGCTCTGTGGGGTCTGTTTGTGTTTGTGAACAGAGCCCCAGGACCAGCTTGCTTAGGGGCTCTTCTCCAGGTTAATTTCTCTGTAGGTGATGGCTTTGTTATGGAAGGTTTGGGAATCGCTTCCTTTTAGGTGGTCGTAGAATTTAACGACTCTTTTCTGGATTTTGATAATTAGCGGGTATCGGTCTAATTCTCTTCTGCATGCATTATTTGGTGTTTTACGTTGTACACATATTTTTGGAGAATTTTATGTTCCTTTTGTTGGCATAGAAGGCCCTTCTTGCCTTGTCTCTCACCTCGTTCACAGCTTTGTGGAAGTTACCTGTTTAGGCCGAGGTATGTATAGTTTGTGTGCTCTAGGGCAACGGTGTCTAGATGGAATTTGTATTTGTGGTCCTGGCAACTGGACCTTTTTTGGAACACCATTTTYTTTGTCTTTCTGAGATTTACTGTCAGGGCCCAGGTCTGATAGACTCTGTGCAGAAGATCTAGGTGCTGCTCTAGGCCCTCCTTGGTTGGTGACAGAAGCACCAGATCATCAGCAAACAGTAGACATTTGACTTCAGATTCTAGTAGGGTGAGGCTGGGAGCTGCAGACTGTTCTAGTACCCTCGCCAATTCATTAATATATATGTTGAAGAGGGTGGGGCTTAAACTGCATCCCTGTCTCAACCCCGGCCCCGTGGAAAGAAATGTGTGTTTTTTTGCCAATTTTAACAACACACTTGTTGTTTGTGTACATGGATTTTATAATGGCATATGTTTTTCCCCCAACACCACTTTCCATCAATTTGTATAGCAGGCTATCAAGCCAAAAACTTTTTTTAAATTAACAAAGCATGAGAAGACTTTTTATTTAACTAGGCAAGTCAGTTTACAACAAATTCTTATTTACAATGACGGCCTACCGTGGAACAATGGGTTAACTGCCTTGTTCAGGGGCAGAACAACAGATTTTTGCCTAGTCAGCTCGGGGATTCAATCCAGCAACCTTTCGGGTACTGGCCCAATGCTCTAACCACTAGGCTACCTGCCTAGTTGGTTTGTGTGTTTGTAAATTATGGTGTGCAGTGTGAATACGTGGTCTGTCGTACCGTAATTTGGTAAAAAGCCAATTTGACATTTGCTCAGTACATTGTTTTCGCTGAGGAAATGTAYGAGTCTGCTGTTAATGATAATGCAGAGGACTTTCCCAAGGTTGCTGTTGACGCATATCCCATTGTAGTTATTGGGCTCAAATTTGTCTCCACTTTTGTGGTTTGGAGTGATCAGTTTTTGATAACAAATATTGGGGAATATGCCAGAGCTGAGAATGATATTAAAGAGTTTAAGTATAGCCAATTGGAATTTGTGGTCTGTATATTTTAATTTAGGATACCATCATTTCATTTAGGATACCATCAACCCCACAGGCCTTTTTGGGTTGGAGGCTTTGTATTGTGTCCTGTAGTTCAATGTAATTGGAGAATCCAGTGGGTTCTGGTAGTCTTTAACAGTTGATTCCAAGATTTGTATTTGATCATGTACAGYGTGCTCCAAAATTACTGACACCCCTGACTGGCAATGCACAAACAATACTTAAAAAAATATAAACAATAYAATTATAGAGATAAACTCAAAATATCAACATGTGAGAAATACTGTACTTTATTAATGTTTCAATGGAACCAACCAAAATCATACAATTATTTAATACAAAATAAATTGAGCCCAATATCGAGAGGTTTCCATAATTATTGCGACGGCAGCTCCTCAATTTGAAGATACTTTAGTATGAACCTCCACTGTCTGGTGCAAGGATGAACAGCAATGGAGTCTTCTTCCTGTAATGTGTTTGACATAGGTTAAGTGAAACAGTTTTGGAAGGGATTTTGGACTCATGTCCTGCTATGCAGAATCGCTTTGCAAGAATCCTTCACATCTGGGGTTTGCGCTTATCAAACTGCCACATCTTCCACTCAGCCCACCAGCGTTTTCGACTTGGAATGAGGTCGCGGCGACTGGAGAATGACATAGGCCAGAACACTTCGATTTGTGTTGTACAAGACACCCATGGATCTGTGTGGATCTTAAGGTAGTGTTTCGGTCGATATTATCTGTTGGAAAGTGCCAATCTACCGGCCAAGTCCCAGCCTCTGCCAGAGGCAATCACAGATTGTCAGCCAAAATTGCCTGATACGCCCGAGCCCCGAGATGGTGGAAATTCATTATGCGATCAAGCTTAACGCAGTGCCCCTGGACCTCAGGAAGCATTAAAGCAACCAAGCCCCGAAAAACATATGTCAACTGACCGCCTCCCATATTTCACCAGTGGGTATGAGGTGCTGTCTCCTTTTTTGCATCTCTGTTTCGATGCAAACATTGCCTTTCAGTATTTATCCAATTCATTTGTTCTTCATTCTGATTCTTAAGATTGCACTGTTTTCTTTTCTAGTTCATACTTCTATTATTAATGACGTTTGGCAACCGCACGTTGCGGGTCTGTGTCTTGTGGTCAGAAAGGGGTTTTCTTCTGGCACCTTCACCAACGAGCCGTGGTCTGTGGAGCGGGCGTCTGATCGTGGCTTTTTGAAACTGGTGACCTCAAGAGACGCCACCCAGGCCGCAATTCTTTCACACGTGCGGTTCTTGGGGATTTTTGTTGCTTCTCTCACATCCTTCTCCCTATCCTGGGGGGGCAAAATGCTTTGCGTCTCTGACCCCATGAGGGTTTTTCAAGCTGGTTCATATCTTTAGCATTTTTTTAATATTGCCGCTGACAGTGTCAGTTGGTTATTCATGGTTTTGATGCTTCTTGTAGCCATTTAGCCAGATTTTAATGATGTCTACACATGCTGTCTCTTTTGAACTGCCAGTTCTTTTTGTTTTCTTCATGGTGTTGGCAATGACAGTGGCTATTGCATGTGTGTTCCTATTTTTATACCGAGTGAAACAGGCGTAAGTGAGTGTAATTGGCTCAATAAGTATCTTAAGACTTAGATTAACTTAAATAAGCCGGGATTTTTATATATTAGTGTAATTGATTTGGTAGATGTCATTTACAATAACCTTCTTATAAGGTGCCAGTTATTGTGAAACCTTGAATTTGGAAGGACATTGAAATTTTGTTAATTAATCAATAAATTATTTGTTGGTTCCGATTGAAACATTAATAACAGTATCGTAATTTCTAATGTTGGTATTTTGAGTTTATCGTCATAATTATATTGTTTATATTCTTGTTTAAACATTATTTGCGCATTGCCAGTCAGGGGTGCCAGTAATTTTGGAGACCACTGTATATACTTTTGCTGTTTGTTCTTTGTTATAGAGCCAAAAAGATTGGAGAAGTGGTTTATCCATACA
This sequence comes from Salvelinus sp. IW2-2015, assembly GCF_002910315.2. Classification (NCBI taxonomy): domain Eukaryota; kingdom Metazoa; phylum Chordata; class Actinopteri; order Salmoniformes; family Salmonidae; genus Salvelinus; species Salvelinus sp. IW2-2015. The sequence continues at coordinate 13,102,417 of NC_036871.1, read as the reverse complement.
TCTTCGTTTTGGATAGATAACTCGAAACAAACAACAGCACAAAGAGTTTTCCTATTTTCCCAGAAGTGGTTAGATTCTATGGATTCTTCAATTACATTGAGCTGATTCCTGATGTGCTGTTCCTTCTTGTTCCGTAGCGTATTTCTGTATTGTTTTAGTGATTCAACATAGTGAAGGCTCAGGTTTTTGGATAGGTTGCTCAATTTCCTTCTTAGGTTTTTGCATTCTTCATCAAACCATTTGACGTTGTTGTTAATTTTCTTAGGTTGTCTGCTTGATTTTTTTTTAATATGATACGGAAGCTGAGAGGTCAAATATATTGTTTAGGTTTATTACAGTGAAACATTTTGTCCWGGAAATTGTCTAGAAGGGATTGAATTTGTTGTTGCCTAATAGTTTTTTGGTCGATTTCCACACTACTTTCCTTCTATCTATAGCATTTCTTAATATTATTCAGTTCCTTTGGCTTTGATCCCTGGGCCTGGAAATTGTTGATCTCCCCCTCTAGGATGGAGAAGCTGTCATCGTTACAGTWTGGAGATTCTATCGCAGGGATATAATTAGCACACATGAGACATTTTTCTCTGTTGAGATAATTTCCTTATTCATTTCTAGCCAGATGTAAAATGTTCTTGTTTTGACTAATTTTGAGTGGGTTAGGTCTGCTCTATAGCAAATTAGCATACCCCCTGAGTCTCTTCCCTGTTTCACACCTGGTAGTTTGGTGGATGGGACTACCAGCTCTWTGTAACCTAGAGGGCAAGGAGGATGACAATGTCTGTATTTCCATTTTYTTKGTGAAGTCTGGGTTCCTGSTCTTTAGGCCAAAGGCAGATGACCTCAGACCTTGTATATTCCAGGATGAGATAGTAAAAGCTTTGTGTTCCATAGTGTCTAATGTTGTTTTTGTGTGGTTTAGGCCTGGACCATCACCGTAGGTGTGAGCAGAGAATGTTGAGCATCTGGTACATACCTCTTACGTTGCAGGATGGGGCTTGGGTGGGTGTAATAGTGGGGGTTGGGCCTGCTGCTCTGCTCACATCCCTCTCCATCTCTCTCCCTCTCCAACAGTAAAACAAATCCTTCTGTAGTTCACCTCCCGTCTTCTACACTCTAAYACCCCCTTGTGGCTGACATGGGAATCATCTCTCAAGCTCTGTGAATTCCTTGAAAAACAAGAGACAGTTTTTCCAGGCAGTTCGACTTGACCATTAAAAAAGTAACCCCATTGTACCCTGTACTTGCAGTGACCTATAACTAAGGCCAACATTTTTTCCACATTACACTTTCTGAGCCTTACTTAGGTCTGTGTACCTTCTGGACAATTGATGTCCTATGGTTCCCAACTCCGGTCCTTGAATACCATCGTCAGTTTTGTTGTAGCCTGGACAAACGTACCTGATTCGATTCATTCRGGGCATAATGATTATTGGACAGGTGTGCTTGTCTAGGACTACAATAAAAATGTATACTGTTGGGGGGTACTCGAGGACAAGACTTGGGAACCACTGTGACCTACATTAAACAGGAAAACGGGTCATCATTTCACTGCTCGTTATCCGTTTTCTGTTATTTCAAGTTAGGACAGTGTTTCCCAAACTCGGTCCTCGGGACCYCAAGGGGTATAARTTTAGTTTTTTGTCCTAACACAGCTGATTTACATTATTAAAGCTTGATGATTAGTTGGTTATTTGAATCCGCTGTGTAGTGCTTGGGCAAAAACCAAAACGTGCACCGAGTTTGGRAAACCCTGAGTTAGGACAAATTGACAGAAATCKACATRTTTTTTTGTTATTTCAGAAAATGGGCACTTTCAAGGTTGACTGGGAAAGGGCTGCCGAACTGGATGCGTTTAATTTTGTTTACATCGAGTGCAGTTAGCTCGTTAATGTTCGTGCAGCCTCTTAGGTGAGTGTATTTAGTGTTTGTAGCGAAATGTTCACATCTGTTTGTGGCTTGACAAGTTGACTGGGAAAGTTGAGGAACTTGATCATGGTAATCTGGCCAGCTAAATGAACGTTAATTTAGTGGCTGTGTACATAACTAGATTATGTAACTAGCATTGAAAGCTAACTAACTAGCTACTGTACCGGTAGGCTTGCAACTTGCTATCTAGCCAACGTTAGTAGGACCAAAGTTTGTGTCTCTGTGAAAAATATAGTTAACCATTTATACATAGCCTATTTACTTCTAGGCTACCAGTGATGACGTGTGTTTGTGTGTATTCTTCCATGGCAGGCTGGCAAGAGAGGAGAGCCACAGGTCTTAGACAAGCCAGCAGGTCCCTGGAGAGAGGGCCTCCAACACACCCAGTGCTGGAGACCACCCTAAGTATGGCAGACCACAGGTCTGCCCATGTGTGGCACACCTATTGTACATTCTAATCTAGCGCTGTAGTGCACTGTAGCCTATTGTACATTCTAATCTAGTGGCTGTAGTGACTGTAGCCTATTGTACTATTCTAATTAGGCGCTGTAGTGCAACTGTAGTTCTATTGTACATTCTAATCTAGCGCTGTAGTGCACTGTAGCTATTTGTACATTTCTAATCTAGCACTGTAGTTGCACTGTAGCCTATTGTAAACATTCTATTTCTAGCGTGTAGTGCACGTAGCCTATTGTACTATTCTAATCTAGCGCTGTAGTGACTGTAGCCTATGGTTACATTCCTAATCTAGTGCTGTAGTGCACTGTAGCCTGATTGTAACTGACATCCCTACAAACATATACTGACCTTCAACACTCTCTTAACAAATGCCTGTCACACCGTCCAACTCCCAGATGCCACAGGCTCTGTGCCTATGAGGTGTGAGTTACCCAAGACTGAGTGTAGCACAGGAGGCTGCTGAGGGGAGGACGGCTCATAATATGGCCGGAATGGACCATGTGTTCGATACATTCATTCATTCTTGTTCCGAACCATTACCCGGCCGTCCTCCCCAATTAAGGTGCCACCGGCTGCCTGTGGGGTGTAGTTGTCCGTCAAGTGTGCAGGACCTGTCTCTACCCCACGCCCTCCTTCTGCACCGCCAGGACCCCCCGTGAACGCCTCCCTACCATCGTATCCATGACCTGCTGCTCCACACAACAGAAGCAGGTCAGGGGTCAAAAACATAGGCACACTGCTACTTCCTACCTGACGGGTAAGAGGACATCACTACTTATATAATCAATCAATCTTGCAAATTGAAATACTGGTCAAAAATATAAACGCAATATGCAAGAATTTCAAACATTTTACAGTTCATTTAAGGAAACCAGTCAATTGTGAAAAATTCATTAGGCCCTAGTCTATGGATTTCACATCGGTTGGTCACAAGATACCTTTAAAGAAAATGCATGACAACGGCACTTCAATGGGACTCAGGATCTCGTCACAGTATCTCTGTGCATTCAAATTGACATCGATAAAATGCAATTGTTTGTTGTCCATAGTTTATGCCTGCCCATACCATAACCCCATCGCCACCATCAGCATTCTGTTCACAACATTGACATCAGCAAATCGCTCGCCCACATGACGCCATACACGTGGTCTGCGGTTGTGAGCTCGATTGGACATACTGCCAAATTCTTTCAAATAATGTTGGAGGCGGCTTATGCTAGAGAAATGAACATAAAATTCTCTGGGAACAGCTCTGGACATTCCTGCAGTCAGCATGCCAATTACACGCTCCCTCAAAACTTGAGACATCTGTGGCATTGTGTTGTGACAAAACTGAATATTTTAGTGGCCTTTTATTGTCCCCATCACAAGGTGCACCTGTTTAATGATCATGTTGTTTAATCAGCTTCTTGATATGCCACACCTGTCAGGTGGATGGATTATCTTGGCAAAGGATAAATGCTTACTAACAGGGATATTAACAAACTTGTGCACAACGTTTGAGAGAAATAAGCTTTTTGTGTGTATCACATTTCTGTGATCATTTATTTTAGCTCATGAAACGTGATACCAACACTTTACATGTTGCATTTATATTTTTGTTCAGTGTATGTGGCCTTTTTAAATATTTTTTTTACATGAGTAGTTGTCAAAAAGTGCTTTTACAGTAACTCCGCCTACGCTAGAGAAACCCGGAACATATAAGGCTCCTGCAATCTCTTTCGCCCTGTGTGATGTCATATCTTATTTAGGCACCTGGCCAGCTGACTGCAGGTGGGACTGCAGGTGGGCTCTCCTGTGAACTTGAGGCTCGTGCTGCTCCCACCCCTAACACACACACGCACTATTAGGAGTGTTACCCTAGTTACATGTTTGTGTGTAAGAGGTGATGGATGATAAGCCAATGTTTGAGAAGAGGCCTCTGGTCTGGGAGGAGGACATGCAGATGCACTCGAAGTTCCTGGACAGAAAGGTGACATATTAGTCTTACCCTACATCCTACCAATTATCCTCTGCTCTCACCCTAGCCCCTTACTCTTAAACCACAAAGTTTCCAACATGACCTGATGTGTCTGTGTTACAGGAGTTGAAGGCGGCAGCACCCGGAGCTCGGCGCTGTGATGGCCGACTTCTCTGGCGACGAAAGCCATTCTTGATAAAAAGGCACATGACCGCATGCCTGGAGTTTTCAAAAAGGCATGTGAACGACTGAGCTCATAAGGGAAAATTTCTATGGTTGATGAGACAAAAATGTACTCTTTGGCCTGAATGCAGGCGCTATGTCTGGAGAAGAACAGGCACAGATAGCAACGTGTAACGCCATCCCTACCTCGAAGCCTAGTGGGGCAGCATTATGTTATGGGGTGCTTTTCAGCAGAAGGGACTGGAGACTGGTAAAGACAGAATGAACAATGAATGGACCCAAATCTTTGATGGGAACCCGCCAAAGTGTTTTTACAAGTATTGATCAGGGGTGTGAATCCTTATGTAAATGAGATTTCTGTATTTCATTTTCTAAAAACATATTTTCACTTTGTCGATTGTGTGGTAGATTGGTGATTAAAAATATATATTTAAACAATTTTGAATTCAGGCTGTAACAAAATGTGGAATAAGGGGATGAATACTTTCGAAGGCACTGTATCTTGTTTCTTCTCATGAAAGGACTGAAAGTTAGAACTGGAAGGACACATTGCATGGCCACATGAAGCTGATATACATTGCTCATTGTCTTTATGAACTTTGGGCTTTTCGAGTATTTATTCTGGTGGTTAATGACCTTTTGTTTGTCTGTCAACATCCCGTGACATGTCCGTGACAGCTCAGCCCTGTGAGTGGCTTCTCCCAAGGATGTGCAGTGTTTGAGCTGGACGTTAACGGCTTTCCTCTGGTAGTAATGGGGGGGGGGGGGGGGGGGGGGGGGGGGGTGAGCTGTGAATGTGTGTTTACACAATCTGATCCCACCGCTCTTTTCTCCCTCCTCTTCACTCAGTGTGAAGTGGCAAAGTGCAGCGCAACCTATTCACTGCTCAGCCCGCCAGGTCCTAAACCGACTGGTGTGGATGTGAATAGGGAGCAGATCTAATCAAATCAACTCACAAAAGCAGACAAACGTGACTGGTGAGGATGTTTTGGGTATCTCCATAGTTTCCTATCATCTGAAATGGTTTGGTTGCTGTATTTATTTGTCAATGAAAACATATTCAAGTTCACTGTACAATAATTTCATACAGTTGAAGTCGGAAGTTTACATACACTTAGGTTGGAGTCATTAACACGTTTTTCAACCACCACAAATTTCTTGTTCACAAACTATAGTTTTGGCAAGTCGGTTAGGACATCTACTTTGTGCATTACACGTCATTTTTCCAACAATTGTTTACAGATTATTTCACTTATAATTCATTGTATCACAATTCCAGTGGGTCAGAAGTTTGCATACACTAAGTTTGCTATGCCTTTAATAAGCTTGGAAAATTCCAGAAAATAGTCATGGCTTTAGAAGCTTCTGATAGGCTAACTGACATAATTTGAGTCAATTGGAGGTGTACCTGTGGATGTATTCAAGGCCTACCTTCAAACTCAGTGCCTTCTTGCTTGACATCATGGGAAAATCAAAAGATATCAGCCAATACCTCAGAAAGAAAATCTGTAGAGCTTCACAAGTCTGGTTCATCCTTGGGAGCAATTTCTAAACGCCTGAAGGTACACGTTCATCTGTACAAACAATAGTAACAAGTATAAACACCAATGGGACCACGCAGCTGTCATACCATCAGGAAGAGACACGTTCTGTCTCCTAGAGATGAAGGTACTTTGCTGCGAAAAGTGCAAATCAATCCAGACAACAGCAAAGGACCTTGTGAAGATGGTACAAAGTATCTATATCCACAGTAAAACAAGTCCTATATCTGCATAACCTGAAGGCCCTGGCAAGGAAGAAGTCACTGCTCCAAAACCACCATAAAAAAGCCAGACTATGGTTTGCCACTGCACATGGGGACAAAGATCTACTTTTTGGAGAAATGTCCCTGGCCTGATGAAACAAAAATAGAACTGTTTGGCATAGTGACCATCGTTTGTTGAAAAAGGGAGGAGGCTTGCAAGCTGAAGAACACCATCCCAACCGTGAAGCACGGGGTGGCAGCATCATGTTGTGGGGGTGCTTTGCTGCGAGAGGGACTGGTGCCTTCAACAATAAGATGGCATATGAGGAAGGAAAATTATGTGGATATATTGAAGCAACATCTCAAGACATCAGTCAGGAAGTTAAAGTTGATCGCAATTGGGTCTTCCAAATGGACAATGACCCAAGCATACTTCCAAAGTTGTGGCAAAAGGCTTAAGGACAAGCAAAGTCAAGGTATTGGAGTGGCATCATAAAGCCCTGACTTCAATCCCATAGACGATTTGTGTGGCAGAACTGAAAAAACGTGTGCGAGCGAGGAGGCCTACAAACCTGACTCAGTTACACCAGCGCTGTCAGGAGGAATGGGCCAAAATTCACCAACTTATTGGAACTTAAACACCGAAAGTTTGACCCAAGTTAAACATTTTAAAGCAATGCTACCAAATACTAATTGAGTGTATGTAAACTTCTGACCCACTGGGAATGTGATGAAAGAAATAAAAGCTGAATAAATCATTTCTGACATTTCACATTCTTAAAATAAAGTGGTGATCCTAACTGACCTAAGAGGACTTTTTATTAGGATTAAAATGTCAGGAATTGTGAAAAACTGAGTTTAAATGTATTTGGCTAGGTGTATGTAAACTTCCGACTTCAACTGTAGGTAGCAATCCAGGTGTAGGTTGAGACAGTAGCATGGTTGCACACAAGCATATCACTGCATACTGTTATCTGGTGTAAGTTAGGGTTAAGTTACTGTGCTACATATTTTAATTTGAATGTAGGTTTGGGTCAGTTGTCTTATAATGAACATAGATTAATGTATTTACTATTGAGATGTTTCACTTGTTTTTATCATAATGCAGATTGAGTTTTGTTTTTGTAGATTCTTGACAGCATTTGGAAGTAAACTTCTCTGATTTTTGTCCATGAGCCCTATTCTCTACTTCCCCAGAGTCAGATTAAATGTATGGATACCATTTCTATGTCGTTGTCTAGTATGAAGGATTTAGAGGTAGTTTTGTGAGCCAATGCCAACTAGCGTAGCACAATGACTGGAAGTCTAGGGTATCGACCAGTATATTTTTGTTGAGAGGAAATATTTGCCTTCTGATGAATGACTGAAATTATTAAAGAAAAGGTTGCCAAGCCTTGAGTGAACTAGACTGATGTTGGTTCATTTCAGGGACCCAACGATGTGTTCATGTATGTAGGCATTTTGTGATCCCCAGTGTTCACGGAAATATTACAGAAGTCTGTCAAGCGCAGGAAAATGTAAGTAATGTGGCTCAGTGTGGTGATTCGAGCAGTCCAATGTATTGTCCTCACTAAAGTGTCTGGGATGGAAGTTACGGTTTACTGAGACCAGCCCCATTGTGTGTCTCCTTAAGGTGAGGTGGTGTTGATAGTGCCCGGGATTGGCGGGAGGCGAAGAAGTACTTGCATGAATACGTCACTCGGTTTTCGTAGTAACTGCGAGAAGTCGCCTCACAGCGCCGAGCTCGCGGGTGCTGCC
>NC_036871.1:13078746-13094362 GCF_002910315.2 Salvelinus sp. IW2-2015 | reverse complement strand
CCGAGCCCGGTCCTCCCCATTAAGGTGCCACCGGCTGCCTGTGGGGGTGTAGTTGTCCGTCAAGTGTGGCAGGACCTGTCTCTACCCCACGCCCTCCTTCTGCACCGCCAGGACCCCCGTGAACGCCTCCCTACCATCATCCATGACCTGCTGCTCCACACAAAAGAAGCAGGTCAAGGGGTCAAAAAACATAGGCACACTGCTACTTCCTACCTGACGGGTAAGAGGAACATCACTACTTATAATAATCAAAATCTTGCAAATTGAAATACTGATCAAAATATAAACGCAAAATCGCTCGCCACATGACGCCATACACGTGGTCTGCGGTTGTGAGGCTCGATTGGACACATACTGCAAATTCTTTCAAATTATGTTAGAGGCGGCTTATGCCTAGAGAAATGAACATAAAAATTCTCTGGGAACAGCTCTGGAACATTCCTGCAGTCAGATGCCAATTACACGCTCCCTCAAAATTGAGACATCTGTGGCATTGTGTTGTGACAAAACTGAATATTTTAGGTGGCCTTTTATTGTCCCCATCACAAGGTGCACCTGTTTAATGATCATGTTGTTTAATCAGCTTCTTGATATGCCACACCTGTCAGGTGGATGGATTATCTTGGCAAAGGATAAAATGCTTACTAACAGGGATATTAACAAACTTGTGCACAACGTTTTGAGAGAAATAAGCTTTTTGTGTGTATCACATTTCTGTGATCATTTATTTTAGCTCATGAAACGTGATACCAACACTTACATGTTGCATTTATATTTTTTGTTCAGTGTATGTGGCCTTTTTAAATATTTTTTTTACATGAGTAGTTGTCAAAAAGTGCTTTTACAGTAACTCCGCCTACGCTAGAGAAACCCGAACATATAAGGCTCCTGCAATCTCTTTCGCCCTGTGTGATGTCATATCTTATTTAGGCACCTGCCAGCTGACTGCAGGTGGGACTGCAGGTGGGCTCTCCTGTGAACTTGAGGCTCGTGCTGCCTCCACCCCTAACACACACACGCACTATTAGGAGTGTTACCCTAGTTACATATTTGTGTGTAAGAGGTGATGGATGATAAGCCAATGTTTGAGAAGAGGCCTCTGGTCTGGGAGGAGGACATGCAGATGCACTCGAAGTTCCTGGACAGAAAGGTGACATATTAGTCTTACCCTACATCCTACCAATTATCCTCTGCTCTCACCCTAGCCCCTTACTCTTAAACCACAAAGTTTCCAACATGACCTGATGTGTCTGTGTTACAGGAGTTGAAGCGGCAGCACCCGGAGCTCGGCGCTGTGATGGCCGACTTCTCACAGTTACTACGAAAACCGAGTGACGTATTCATGCAAGTACTTCTTCGCCTCCCGCTGATCCCTGGGGGCACTATCAACACCTCCTCATCTTAGAATATGACTTAGAATAGTGGACAACTACAAATACCTAGGTGTCTGGTTAGACTGTAAACTCTCCTTCCAGATTCACATCAAACATCTCCAATCCAAAGTTAAATCTAGAAATTGACTTCCTATTTCGCAACAAAGCATCCTTCACTCATGCTGCCCAAACATACCCTCGTAAAACTGACTATCCTACCGATCCTCGACTTCGGCGATGTCATTTACAAAATAGCCTCCAATACCCTACTCAATAAATTGGATGCAGTCTATCACAGTGCCATCCGTTTTGTCACCAGAGCCCTATATACTACCCACCACTGCGACCTGTACGCTCTCGTTGGCTGGCCCTCGCTTCATTCTCGTCGCCAAACCCACTGGCTCCAGGTCATCAACAAGACCCTGCTAGGTAAAGTACCCCCTTATCTCAGCTCGCTGGTCACCATAGCAGCACCCAGCTGTAGCACGCGCTCCAGCAGGTATATCTCTCTGGTCACCCCCAAAACCAATTCTTCCTTGGCCGCCTCTCCTTCCAGTTCTCCTTCCAGTTCTGCCAATGACTGGAATGAACTACAAAAATCTCTGAAACTGGAAACACTGTATCTCCCTCACTAGCTTTGAGCAGCTCACAGATTACTGCACCTGTACATAGCCCATCTATAATTTAGCCCAAACAACTACCTCTCCCCCCTACTGTATTTATTTAGCTCCTTTGCACCCCATTATTTCTATCTCTACTTTGCACATTCTTCCACTGCAAATCTACCATTCCAGTGTTTTACTTGCTATATTGTATTTACTTCGCCACCATGGCCTTTTTTGCCTTTACCTCCCTTATCTCACCTCATTTGCTCACATTGTATATACTTATTTTTCTACTTTATTATTGACTGTATGTTTTGTTTTACTCCATGTGTTGTATGTGTCGAACTGCTTTGCTTTATCTTGGCCAGGTCGCAATTGTAAATGAGAAGTTGTTCTCAACTTGCCTACCTGGTTAAATAAAATTAAAGCAGTCTGACACATACAACACATGAGTAAAACAAAACATACAGTCAATAATACAGTAGAAAAATAAGTATATACAATGTGAGCAAATGAGTGAGATAAGGGAGGTAAAGCGGCAAAAAAAGGCCATGTGGCCGAAGTAAAATACAATTTAGCAAAGTAAAACACGGAATGGTAGATTTGGCAGTGGAAGAATGTGCAAAGTAGAGATAGAAATAATGGGGTGCAAAGGAGCTAAATAAATACAGTAGGGGGAGAGGTAGTTGTTTGGGCTAAATTATAGATGGGCTATACAGGTGCAGTAATCTGTGAGCTGCTCAAAGCTAGTGAGGGAGATAATGTTTCCATGTTTCAGAGATTTTTGTAGTTCATTCCAGCATTGGCAGAAACTGGAAGGGAGAACTGGAAGGAGAGGCGGCCAAAGGAAGAATTGGGTTTGGGGTGACCAGAGAGATTATACCTGCTGGAGCGCGTTGCCTACAGCTTGGGCGGCTGCTGCTATGGTGACCAGCGAGCTCGAGATAAGGGCGGGACTTTACCTAGCAGGGTCTTGTTGATGACCTGGAGCCAGTGGGTTTGGCGACGAGAATGAAGCGAGGCCAGCCAACGACAGAGCGTACAGTCCGCAGATGGTGGTGCTGCCCGGTAGTTATATCAGGGCTCGGGTGACAAAACGGAGGCACTGTGATAGACTGCATCCAATTTATTGAGTAGGGTATTGGAGGCTATTTTGTAAAGTGACATCGCCGAAAGTCGGAGGATCGGTAGGATAGTCAGTTTACGAGGGTATGCTTGGCAGCATGAGATGAAGGATGCTTTGTTGCGACAATAGGAAGTCAATTCTAGATTTAACTTGGTGGATTGGAGATGGTTTGATGTGAATCTGGAAGGAGAGTTTACAGGCTAACCAGACACCCTAGGTAATTTGTAGTTGCTCACCCCCCCCTCATATTCTAAGTCAATTCTAGAATGAGGAGGCTGTTGATAGTGCCCCCCAGGGATCAGCGGAGAGGCGTAGAATGTACTTGCCATGCAATACGTCACTCGGTTTTCGTAGTAACTGTGAGAAGGGTCTGGCCACTCTCCCATAAAGCCCAGATTGGTGAAGTGCTGTAGAAACTATTCTGGCAGGTTCTCCCATCTCAGCCAAGGAACCCTGTAGTTCTGTCAGTGGTCAGTGGTCATTGGGTTCTTGGTCACCTCCCTGACCATGGTCCTTCTTGCCTGGTTGCTCAGTTTGGTCGGACGGCCAGTTCTAGGCAGAGTCTGGGTAGTTCCGTATTCTTTTTACATTTCCCAATGATGGAGACCACTGTGCTCTTAGAAACTTTTAACACTCTAGAAATGGTTTTATATCCTTCCCCATATACAGTACCAGTCAAAAGTTGACACACCTACTCATTCAAGAGTTTTTCTTTATTTGTACTATTTTCTACATTGCAGAATTATAGTGAAGACAACATAACTATGAAATAACACATATGGAATCATGTAGTAACCAAAAAAGTGTTAAACAAGTCAAACTATATTTTATATTTGAGATTCTTCAAAGTAGCCACCCGTTGCCTTGATGACAGCTTTGCACACTCTTGGCATTCTCTCAACCAGCTTCATGAGGTAGTCACCTGKAATGCATTTCAATTAACAGGTGTGCCTTAAMAGTTGATTTTGTGGAATTTATTCCCTTTAATGCATTTGAGCCAATCAGTTTTGTTGTGACAAGGTAGGGRTGGGGTATACAGAAGATAGCCCTATTTGGTAAAAGACAAGAACAGCTAAAATAAGCAAAGAGAAGCAACAGTCCATCATTACTTTAAGACATGAAGGTCCATCAATCTGGAAAATTTCAAGAACTTTGGATGTTTCTTCAAGTGCATTTGCAAAAACTATCAAGCTCCATTATGAAACTGGCTCTCATGRCAACCAACACAGGAAAGGATGACCCAGAGTTACCGCTGCTGTAGAGGATAAGTTCCTTTTAGAGTTACCAGCCTCAGAAATCAGCAATTAACTGCACCTCAAATTGCAGCACAAATAAATTCTTCACATAGTTCAAGTAACAGACCCATCTCAACAACTCTTCAGAGGAGACTGAGTGAATCAGGCCTTCATGGTCAAATTGCTGCAAAGAAACCACTACTAAAGGATACAAATAAGAAGAGACTTGCTTGGGCCAATTAACACGAGCAATGAACATTAGACCGRTGGAAATCTGTCCTTTGGTCTGATGAGTCCAAATTTGAGATTTTTGGATCCAACCGCCGTGTCTTTGTGAGACGCAGAGTAGATCCAAACTTTTGACTGGTACTGTACATGTCTCATCACAAATCTACGGACAGTTACTGGACTCATGTAAGTTCCTTGCCTCTGACATGCGCTGACAACATGTGACTATATAAATATATATACTATATTACAGGTTTATTTATTTTCTATATCCATGTCTAAACATTGATTTGGGCGCAGGTGGACTCCAATTGAAGTTTTAGTGATGATCAAAGAAATTGGATGCACCTGAGCTCAATTTGGAGGTTGTAGAAAAGTGGTGATATACTTGCATTATTAAATTTCATTCTTTCATTTTCAATAAATGTGCACAATATTTCTAAAAGTACGTTTTCACTTTGTCATTATGTGTGTTTTGTTTTAGCATGTGAGAAAAAAAATCTATTTACATCCATTTTGAATTCAGGCTGTAACGTGTAATAACGTCCACTACTTTCTGAAGCACTTAATTGTGTTAGACATGAATAAACAAGCCGTTGATGATACACTGTAATTACATGGCGACGAGAGCTGACAGTGACATCTCTGCCTCCTGTCACACCCTAAACTGTGTTCACCTGTCCTTGTGCTTGTCTCCACCCCCTCCAGGTGTCACCCATCTTCCCATTATCCCCTGGGTATTTAAACCTGTTTTGTCTGTCTGTGCCAGTTCGTTTCGTATTCCAAGTCAACCAGCATTTTTTCCCCCGTGCGCGCGCCTGTTTCTATCTCTTTCACTAGTCCTCCCGGTTTTGACCCTTGTCTGTTTTCTGGACTCTACTCGCCTGCCTGACCATTCTGCCTCCCTGACCTCAAGCCTGCCTGCACACTGTACCCCTGGACTCTGAACTTGCTTTGACCTTGCCTGTCCACGACCATTCTCTTGCCTACCCCTTTTGGATTATTAATAAATATCAAAGACTCAAACTATCTGCCTCCTGTCTTGGTCTCGCCTTTGTGACCCTTACACCTCCACAGACTCTTTCTTCTTAAAGCCACTGACGTACAGGCAAATTAAGAGGTTAGAGACTGAAAGCACTTGCAAAAACCCTCAAGCAACAGTATCCTAGAGAGCAGCACAGTTACACGGGAAACGCTCACCAAGCTGCAGAGAGCGGCCAGTTACACGGAAACGCTCACCAAGCTGGAGCGAGAGCGGCCAGTTACACGGGAAACGCTCACCAAGCTGAGAGAGCGGCGCAGTTACACGGGAAACGCTCACCAAGCTGAGGAAGCGCGCCAGTTACAGGGTCGGGAAACGCTCACCAACTGAGAGACGGCGCAGTTACACGCGGAAACGCTCACCAAGCTGAGAGACGGCGCAGTTACACGGGAAACGCTCACCAAGCTTGGAAGAGCGCGCAGTACACGGAAACGCTCACCAAGCTGTGAGAGAGCCGCAGTTACACGGGAAACCTCACCAAGCTGAAGAGCGCGCAGTTACACGGGAAACAGCTCACCAAGCTGAGAGACGGCCAGTTACACGGGAACCTCACCAAGCTGGAGAGAGCGCGCAGTTACACGGGAAAACGCTCACCAAGCTGGAAGAGACGGCCCACAGTAACGCGCGGAACCCCACCAAAGCTGCAGAGAGCGGCGCAGTTACACGGGAAACGCTCACCAAGCTGGAGAGAGCGGCGCAGTTACACAGGAAATTATATTTCCCATGTTCCAATTATATAGGAGCCTATGTCTGTAAGCTCAGTAGCTTTTTGGGTGCAAGAGATGTCACAAGGCTTTGCTACATGTTGAGTAGAAATGACCTTAGACGTTCCAACACAGCAAGGACGGTCTGTCTCTTTCTCAGTAGACATGGCTTAGCTATCACTATAGCAACCTGAAAGAGAACATTAACATTAATTAAACCTTGGATATAGTAGGTTTACAGGCCCATGACAGAGATTAGACCATCTCTTTGTATAAACTGTGTGGGGTGGGGTTGATCTCAGASAGCGTTCCCCTCCCCCTACACACAAATCAGATAACTTGTTAAATTCGCTGTAGCAGTAACTGTTTCCTCTCAGATGCCACAACACATCTGGATAGTCCTCAGAGGTACTTTAATATGAGTTGCTATGGTCTCTGATACTAGCTATTAGTGTGATAATATGACAAAGTATATCCTAAACTTACCTTTTCTTTTCAAAGGAATATGTTTGAAGCATGATCAGATATATCCATCTGATAAACATTAAGCGTTTACTTTGAAAGATCACCGGAGCACATGCAACTGGCTCTCGCCACAGTCACCTTGAACTCTCCCAGCTCTCCCCTTGGTCACTGTCACCAGAGAGTCTTCAAACCAATGATGTATATAAACCCTGGATTGTTGATGCCATTTAATGGCCAATGGGAGGCTTTGATGCCACCTGTCTGCCATATCGGCACTACCCAGAAGCAGTCCTCATAGGAATGATTGGAATTCTACAGTATTATAATTAAATGTTTCAAGGACAAAATTACATGTATTTAAGTATTTTTTGGGGTGTAGTGGGGACGGTAACATGAATGAATACATTAAGGAAAAGTGTTTAGCTCATAAAATATAATTTAAAAGTATGATAGAATAGAATAAACATGGCAAAACAAATGTAGACATTTAATAAATACATTTCAACAGCTTCCAAAATATTTTTACAATGGAGGGGGAGTGCCAAGATGGCGGCGCGGTGGCTTCAAAATGGTGCCCCCTGTCAGTCATCTAATGCATTGGTTCCCAACCCTTTTCTGTTACTGTACCACCAACTGAATTGAGTATCCCTGAAGTACGCCTGATGTGCACCAACAACAAAATTAACAAAGGAGAAAAAAAAGGAAAACAACAGAAAACAATGCAAAAACAAAAGTCATCAAGGACAACAAAAATCAAAACAACAAGGCCACTGTATACATTCAGTGCATGTGTGGCACAGATTCTGCAGTTTCCCAATCACCTATCCTTGCCAAACAACAAAATGACCCCTTGAGGTGGGGTCATCTTTCCCTCGATCTTGACTAGTCTCCCAGTCCCTGCTGCTGAAAAACAATCCCACAGCATGATGCTGCCACCACCATGCTTCATCGTAGGGATGGTGCCAGGTTTCCTCGAGACGTGATGCTTGGTTTCATSAGACCAGARAATCTTGTTTCTCATGGTCCGAGATTCTTTAGGTGCCTTTTGGCAAACTCCAAACTGGCTGTCATGTACCTTTTTACTGAGGAATGGCTTCCATCTGGCCACTTTACCATAAAGGCCTGATTGGTGGAGTGCTGCAGATATGGTTGTCCTTCTGGATAGGTTTTCTATCTCCACAGAGAAACTCTGGAACTCTGTCAGAATGACCATCGAGTTTTTGGTCATCTCCCTGACCAAGGCCATACTCCCCGATTGCGCCAGTTTGGCTAGGTGGCCAGCTCTAAGAAGAGTCTTGGGGTTCCAAACTTCTTCCATTTAAGAATGATTGAGTCTACTGTGTTCTTTGGGGATCTTCAATGCTGAACTTTTTGGTACCCTTCCCCCAGATTGTGCCTCGACACAATTGTCCTCGGAGCTCTACGGACAATTCCTTCGACCCATGGCTTGGTTTTTGCTCTAACATGCACTGTCAACTGTGGGAAATATACAGACAGGTGGTGTGTTTCAAATAATGTCCAATAAATTGAATTTACCAAAGGTGGACTCCAATCAAGTTGTAAAAATATCTAAAGGATGATCAATGAAAGGATGCACCTGACCTCAATTTTGAGTCTCATAACAAAGGGTATGAATACCTTGTAAATAAGGTATTTCTCTTTTATTTAGTGCAAAAATGTATTAAAGTGTTTTTGCTTTGTCATTATGGGATTGTGTGTAGATTGATGAGGGAATGTTTTATTGAATCCATTTTAGAATAACATGCTGACCACACAACTCACATTGCGTGCGCAAGCGTTGCAAAATAAATGTACACAGATGTTTTCAATCATTGCACCCACACTGCTCGCATGCGCAACGAGGGTCTGCGTAGCCAGGGCTGAAATAGACTTGGTTCTATTTGACACTTGATGCGCTGCAAGTCCCGCCTCTCCCCATTGTTTTTTTGGAGCATATATCCACGTGGTGATTGAAAGATGAACTGAGGTCCACACTCCAGTCCAGTTGGTGGTGGCAATGCACCTTAAAGTTGGTTGCCAACCGCCATATAAAGTCCAAAGAAGAAGCCTGAAGGAGGAGAGATTACTAGATACAAACTCGGTTAACCCTTTTATCTCTGGATTAATTGTTGGAGTACAGGACCTTGTGCATTTCAGGTAAAATAACACTCCAATGTTTATATCCCGGGACAAATGAGCTAGCAACAGCAAGCTAGCTAGCTAAATTGCCATAAATGTTTAATCAACATGCGTGCGAGCGGTGTGGTCAGCATGTTAAGGCTGTAACGTAACAAAATGTGGAAAAAGTCAAGGGTCTGAATACTTTCCGAATGCACTGCATATTTAAACTCACTATATGCCATTTTGAAATGCATTTTCTGAAGTTCATAAGGTTCTTAAGGAATTAATAATGAATGATTTTTGTGGTGTGTTAATTTAATGGATTTTAACACTTTTTTGTAGGCTACATACAGTGACACATTTTTTGTTGCTTTGGTTTTGTACTCCAGCACTTTGGATTTGAAAGGATGATACAATAACTATGAGGTTAAAGTGCAGACTGTCAGTTTTATTTTGGGGTTTTTTATCCATATGGGTGAGCAGTTTAGAAAATCTGCCCTTTTTGTACATAGTCCCCCCCATGTAATCATTGCAGAAAATGAGACCAAATACTAAACTTTTGACTACTTTAATACACAACTCAGCAAAAAAAGAAACGTCCCTTTTTCAGGACCCTGTCTTTCAATGATAATTCGGAAAAATCCAAATAACTTCACAGATCTTCATTGTAAAGGGTTTAAAACACTGTTCCCCATGCTTGTTCAATGAACCATAAACAATTAATGAACATGCACCTGTGGAACGATCGTTAAGACACTAACAGCTTACAGACGAGAGGCAATTAAGGACACAGTTATGAAAACTTAGGACACTAAAGAGGCTTTCTACTGACTCTGAAAAACACCAAAAGAAAGATGCCAGGGTCCCTGCTCATGCTGCGTGAACGTGCCTTAGGCATGCTGCAAGGAGGCATGAGGACTGCAGATGTGGCAGGGCAATAAATTGCAATGTCCGTACTGTGAGACGCCTAAGAGAGCGCTACAGGGACAGGACGGACAGCTGATCGTCCTCGCAGTGGCAAACCATGTGTAACAACAACACGAACATCACACCTGCGGGACAGTATGGAACAACAACTGCCCGAGTTACACCAGAACGCAATCAATCAATCAATCAATTTATTTTTATAGCCTTCTCGTACATCAGCTAATATTCGAAGTGCTGTACAGACACCCAGCCTAAACCAAACGCTAGTATGCAGGTGTAGAGCACGTGCTAGGAAAATCCCTAGAAAGGCCCCCTCCTCAGTTTCAGACTGTCCGCAATAGGCTGAGAGACAGTTTTCAGACAGTTTTCAGACTGTCCGCAATAGGCTGAGAGAGGCTGGATAAGGGCTTGTAGGCCTTTGTAAGGCAGGTCCTCACCAGACATCACTGGCAACAGCGTTGCCTATGGGCACAAACCCACCGTCGCTGGACCAGACAGGACTGGCAAAAAGTGCTCTTCACTGACGAGTCAAGGATTTGTCTCACCAGGGGTGTGGTCGGATCGCGTTTATCGTTGAAGGAATGAGTGTTACACGAGGCTGTACTCTGGAGGGATCGATTTGGAGATGGAGGGTCGTCATGGTCTGGGGCGTGTGTCACAGCATCATCGGACTGAGCTTGTTGTCATTGCAGGCAATCTCAATGCTGTGCATTACAGGGAAGACATCCTCCTCCCTCATGTGGTACTTCCTGCAAGCTCATCCTGACATGACCCTCCAACATGACAATGCCACCAGCCATATTGCTCGTCCTGTGTGTGATTTCCTGCAAGACAGAAATGTCAGTGTTTGGTCATGGCAGCGAAGAGCCCGGATCTCAATCCCATTGAGCACGTCTGGGACCTGTTGGATCGGAGGTGAGGGCTAGGCCATTCCCCCAGAAATGTCTGGAACTTGCAGGTGCCTTGGTGGAAGAGTGGGGAGCCATCTCACAGCAAAGAACTGGCAAGTCTGGTGCAGTCCATGAGGAGGAGATGTACTGCAGTACTTAATGCAGCTGGTGGCCACACCAGATACTGACTGTTACTTTTGACCCCCCCTTTGTTCAGGGACACATTATTCCATTTATGTTAGTCACATGTCTGTGGAACTTGTTCAGTTTATGTCTCAGTTGTTGAATCTTGTTATGTCAATACAAATATTTACACATGTTAAGTTTGCTGAAAATAAACGCAGTTGACAGTAAGAGGACATTTCTTTGTTTGCTGAGTTTATAAGTGAATTTGTTTGAGGGAAAGAGTAATACAGTGCCTTTAAAAAGTAGATAAGTACTCACCAAGGGCGCAACTTTGGTTTTAGAAGTTGGGTGGACATAACCTTTTTTTTGTATATATATATATATATATAATGTATATGTGACTCGTTTCAGGAAACTAGGCATATGTCGCGGGTAACTACTTCAGAGGAGAGCCATTTAAACCTTAACATTTTGGGCAGAAATGCCTTCTGGAACATTTGAACTTTAATGTGCATTAATAACAAACTTGTATGCCATCTGTAAATACAAATACAATTGTTAAATTACGATCCTAGTTGGTTTAGCCACAGAAAAAGCCAACAACCTTCCCACTAGCCATGATTGGCTGAGACAATGAGCGGGCTGGATATGCCGAGAGTTGAGTTAGGATTGGTCTGCCATATAGCACGCTTCTGTCTATTTGAGCTGGTCAGTATGTGTAGGTAATTCTGTCTAACGCGGATTATTAAAAAATATATGTCGCGATAGTAGAACTGCTTAAGTGTTGCTCTCCACTTTCTGGAGGACTGAGTTTTGAAATCAGTGGTATTAGAGTATGATACCTAAGGAGATGGAGAAAACACCTGTCTCCGGATTACATCTTCAAACTAAGGTCAACCATGGCGTCCATGACAGGGAGAAGTGTCCATCCATGATGTATACGAGTAAGATAGTCTAGCTAGCTACATTTTCAGATATTATACGTTTCTAATTTTGGCAGAAAGTAATTTTCATTTCAAGTTAAAGTGTACTGTTAGCTAGCTAGCTAACGTAAGCTGGCTGGCTCACTAGCTAACGTTACGTGTATGATCTTATTATTCATATCTCAGAGCCTTTTGCTTTGCTAGTTATAGCCTTGAACCTGGTTGGTAGCAACCTGCAGATTCATGCAGGGTAGTAATGTCATTAGTTGGGATTATGGTTCATTGTTTACCTAGTTAGCTAGCTACATGTCTTACCAAAAGACTCCACTATGCAAGTAACCCTTTCAATAGAATGTCACAACTATTGATAGATGTAGCTGGTAAGTTCTCTCTGGCTATCTTCTCCAATTTCAGAGCACTCTCGTCTGAGTGTGCCAGAGCAGAATAACTGATGCATTTACAAACACTCAACACCCATTGAATATGGCTGGTGTCAGTAAAMGTTGGCAAAAAAGTGTAAATTGTTGCCAGCAGCACAGTTGCAGTCACCAACGCTCTGGATAACATAAAAACAGCATAACCAGCTCTGCTAGTGTGAGTAAAATGGTCAGATTGAGCTGTTCCCTTATTTGTGTCTGGAAGTAGCTAGCAAGCTAGCCAACGCTAGCAAGTTAGCTTGGGTGCTTGACTGCTGTTGTTAGGACAGAACGCTCGGATCAACCCTTAAAGAGATGGGTGGGGCTAAAGCTTAAGAGGGTGTGAACGATTCTGAATGATTGTAGACAAAGAAGAGCTCTCCASTAGGTACCAAAATATTCAAAGGCCATTTTATCAAAAGTGAGGTTACAAGTTTATCAACGTTCAAAGCAGAATTACTTTCCCATTGTTCTTCAAATGCAGTGTATGATATACAGGCGGTCGGTCACATATTTTTAAACACTCCATATAGCCTACCCGACCTCTTCGGAGGCGTTGCATGGTCTTAAAGCACACCAGTGCCTTGTTTGGTATCACATTCCAATGATAAAACCTGGGGGGGACAAAAATGCAATTTCAGAATGTCCCCTCCGTCCCCCGTGAAAGTTGCACCCCTGCTATTCACACCCCTGAGTCAATACATGTTAGAATCACCGTTGGAAGCGATTACAGCTGTGAATCGTTCTGGGTACGTCTAAGAACTTTCCACACCTGGACTGTGCAACATTTGCCTATTATTCTTTTCAAAATTCTTCAAGCTCTTTCAAATTGTTTGTTTATCATTTTGAGACAACCATTTTCAGGTCTTGCCATAGATTTACAAACAGTTTTAAGTCAAAACTGTAACTTGGCCAAAATTTCACTGTCATCTTTTTAAGCAACTCCAGCTGTAGATATGGCCTGTGAGTTTAGGTTAATATTTCCTTGGGGCTGAAACAGTGTTGAATTTCATGCTCCAGGATGTATTGTGAAAGCCGGACTGAACCAGGTTTTCCTCTTAGAGATTTTTGCCTGTGCTTTAGCTCAATTCCAAATTTAGTGATTTTATCCTTAAAAACTCCCCAGTCAAGCTTAACGATTACAAGCATACCCAATAACATGATGCAAGCCACGAACCCATATGCAAGAGAAATATTCCCCAAAACTAACACTTTATTATCAGGGATAA
This sequence comes from Salvelinus sp. IW2-2015, assembly GCF_002910315.2. NCBI lineage: Eukaryota > Metazoa > Chordata > Actinopteri > Salmoniformes > Salmonidae > Salvelinus > Salvelinus sp. IW2-2015. Next base: position 13,080,952 of record NC_036871.1, on the reverse strand, counting down.
AAAGCTGAATTTTGGCTTTGCCACACTTTTTATGCAGTCATTCACTTTAGTGCCTTGTTTCCAACAGAGTTATGGCTTGATTTATTATCGTCGAATTAGGTTTAGTTATTGTGGAGTAAACTACAATGTTGTTGAATCACCCTCAGTTTTCTCCTATCACTTGCCATTAAACTCTGTAACTGTTTTAAATCACCATTAGCCTCATGGGTGAAATTCCCTGAGCGGTTTCTTTCCTCTCCGTCAACTGAGTTAGGAAGGATGGCCTGCTAGCTTTGTAGTGAACTGGGTGTATTGATACACCATCCAAAGTGTAATTAATTACACTATATTACAAAGTAGTGGACTCCTTCAAATTGGTTGGATTCGGTGTTTCAGGCTACACCGTGGGTAAAAATTGAGCACACAGCCATGCAATCCCCAGAGCAAACATTGGCGCAGTAGAATGGCCGTACTGAAGAGCTCATTGACTTTTCAACGTTGGCACCGTCATAGGATGCCACCTTTCCCAACAAATCAGGTTCGTAAAATTTCATGCCCTTGCTTGAGCTGTCCCAGTCAACTGATTATTGTGCTTCCAATTTTGTGGCAACAGTTTGGGGAAGGCCCTTTCCTGTTTCAGCATGACAATGCCACGTGCACAAAGCAAGGTTCATACAGAAATGGTTTGTYGAGATCGGTGTGGAAGAACTTTACTGGCCTGCACAGAGCCCTGACCTCAACCCCATTGAACACCTTTGGGATGAATTGGAACGCAGACTGCGAGCCAAGCCTAATCACCCAACATCAGTGCCCGACCTCACTGATGCTCTTGTGGCTGAATGGAAACAAGTCTCCGCCGCAATGTTCCAACATCTAGTGGAAAGMCTTCCCAGAAGAGTGGAGGCTGTTATAGCAGCAAAGGGGGGAACAACTCCATAATAATAACCAGGATTTTGGAATGAGATGTTCGACATACACTACATCACCAAAAGTAACTTCACCATGCTCAAAGGAATATTTAATGTCTGCTTATTATTTTAAAAAATCTCCCAATAGGATCTCTGTGGGCCTAGTTGTCAAAGATTTGTCATTTAACTTTTAAAATATATGACCTTTTATTGTGGCATAACCACAACCAGTCATGATGTTTTCATCTGATTGTCAAACAATCACTTCAAAGGACTATATTTCCAGCCTCCAAACAGTGGTGAATGGAAAGAGACATCTTTTACACAAAACACCAAAAAGTGTAATGACATTTGGYAATTGTCATTAGGCCAGAATTGATGTGTCCACTGCTGTCCATGTGCATCTCGGTGTCTGCCACTCATCTCTGCCATAGCAAAATGTCAGTGTTCTTATAGAACCACCTTACATTTAGGAGTGTAGACTATAGGTCTACCACCTGTTTTCAAGTCTATTCACTCTTTTCCATGTCTCTGACATACAGTAATGATAAAACATGGTGTAATAGCCTACAGTTTTCTTGACCTTTWGTTTGATTTATTGTGATAGGCTCATGTTTTACCGGCACAGTGTACCCCCACTTTTTTATTATTTAAAAAAAAAAAATATATATTTTCATTTATTTGTTTTTTGTTATTTTTTTTTATTTTTATTTTTTTTGGGGGGGTGGATCAGCTTAATATTGCGGAAAGAATGTTGTTTCCAATGTAATTGTCTGCATCATTTCCAATCCCCCATATTTTTTGGGGTAAATATATATATCCATTAACGTATGCATACATATACACATATATACATACACATACCTACATAGACATACATACTTTTTTTTTAAAGAGTATACCTTTATTATTATTCCCTGCAAACCCTACCACCGATCCCCCAATTGGAGTAAACTGATAAACATTTCTGTTTTTACCTTCAATTTATACATCTTATACACATTTACAGACACAGTCTACTTTATAATAGTTCTCTCTTGTCTTATGAGAATAGGTAAGATCAAATCCTTTTGTGAAGCAATCAACAGCAACAGCTTAAAAATATATGGCAAAATAAAATCCGAAATGGATGAATGTTGGAGAGATAGATGGGAAAGGTTTGAGTGGAGCTGAATGGTGGGACTATAACAAGATAAAACAATGTAGGGCATACGGATCTGTGAAATGTGTATAGTGCGGAGCTAATTGTGAAATGCACAGTTAACAAGGGGAATCAACTGGATGCGACAACAAGAAATAGAGGAAGGGACTACGAACAA
>NC_036871.1:13008727-13077873 GCF_002910315.2 Salvelinus sp. IW2-2015 | reverse complement strand
AAAGACCTCTAACCCATCAGGTAGGAAGAAGCACTTTAAATACCTCCACTAACGTCTTCTGTCTGCACCCCAGGTCCCTCTAACCACAGATASACCACACATTAACCACGCAAGATRGTCAATACACGGTCAAATCAAACAACCGAGAATCCAAACTTCATAGAAAAGTGAACACAATGTTATCTCTCACAAAAAAGACACACACTTTTTCTGAGTAGGACAGACTAAAACAACTGACACAYGCAAGCACACATGGACACACTCACATGTGGAGGTAGAGATTTGTGTATGTCCTGGTCAAAGAAGAGGAAGGTCATGTTTTGCGGGACATTTTCCTCAGAAAGCATCATGTGAAGCAGCAGCTTTGAGCCTTCACACACTAACCCCTTCAGAGAGGACAGAGGGTATGACCCAGTTGGACTAAGTAGGACTATACCACCAGTAGTAGGCCTGTGCCAAATATCACAGCCAACTGATAAGTCACGATAATAGTTTTTTGATAATACTGCAGGRCTATTCACCACAACCACAGTAGCTACATGACAGAACCCTTAGTTTCTCTCCCAAGAATTACACAGTGTTTGGCCACAATTTATTTCGACACATTATTACAAATAATAATTTTGACCAGTTTTTATTCCACACCCAACCTCCCATCCCATCCCACAACCCCACCCATTCAACATGTCTCCATCCAATGTATCCAATCTAACTTTGTCCCAGAAGCATTTAACCATAGGGCAGTCCCACACAGTGACGGTTGGAGCCCTTCAAGATGAGCGAGGATACATCTTCTTTTTTTATGAGCATGGCCTTGTTTCTATTACAGCATATTGGATGACTGTCATTCATATTCCACTCACCCAGCTCAATGTAACATCAGTATGTGATATACCCATCATGAGGTTGCTACAACCTGGCCTATGAATGAAAGTTTACAACATAGGTGCACAGGTTGAGAGAAATTTGAGTAATCAAGGTGACAGACATTGACACATTCGGATCTACAGTAGGGTGTAATCATTAGTCCAACAGTTGCAAACAAGAGTTTCTATTGGACAAATTCAGGTATGTTATTCCCCGCTTCATTCTGTTTGCTTCCATTTAAGAAACAATTTTCAACAGAATCGGTGGAATGAATCCCCCCGATCACACACAAACACAGTTCACTTTCATAGCAGCCACATACAAACGGCATGATCACTTTGCTTGTTGTAAATCCTTCTCGCACCTACGCTCTCTCCTCCTCTCACCTGTTCCCTTCGCTTGTGGAATTCAGTTCACGACACATCAGCTGTCTGTGACCAGGCAAAAAAAGAATTCCAAGCCAAACCTTCATATCATAACCGCTAACCGCTACACACAGCTTACATTGATGTCACCATATTAGCTAACGGCAAGTCAACATAGCTACTAGAACTAATGTGTTMGTAAACCCGCTTYAATCATGCAGTACAGTGTATAGTTAGCAAGCAGTTTAACAGTTACACCGGCGTGCCCCAGTAGCAATAAATTAATAAAACCAAAAGCTTACCTTGACTTGGAAGAGTTCCAGTGTTGGATAGCCAGAGCCAGCTAGGTAACATAGCATCCTTCTCTGTTTGAGCTGGGTGTTTGAGTAGGCTGAACTAGCTAGCTAAGTAAATGAAAGTGAACMAGAAATACAGCCGMTATGATGYAAAATGCCTCATACCGGCTGTATTTATGTATTTTGAAAGTTAAAGATCTTGAAAACTTGATTGCTGACATGCATAACATTTTGGAACTATATCAACAAGGACTAATGAAACAAATACCAAAAGATAGTTTTTGGGTGGACTTTTCCTTTAAGGGACCTAATGGGAATGTTGCTGAATGTCCTCAGGACATGCCCTGTTTGCTGGGATGCTGGATTGCATGGAGACAATACTATTTTTCAGTCTCATCAACTGTAGGCTACTAACAACAGCAGCTGCATAGTCTAGCCCACTATGCGCCCTGTCCCTCTGGCCAGATTAAAAGAAGCGGTAACATTGTGTATTTATAGCCCATTTCTTTGTGAGGAAATGTGAATGGGATCAAATTTGGSCTGAATAGGGTACCAAGCTCAGCCCTGTTTCATTGTCCAATCATGTTGCTTTCTGTGTCTGTGCCTAAGAACCCCTTTCGCCCTCAAAACAGCCTCAATTCTTTGGGGCATGGACTCTACAAGGTGTCAAAAGCGTTCCAAAGGAATGCTGGCCATTTTGACTCCATGGGGCATTATCCTGCWGAAAAAATAATTTTGCAGATGGATACACTGCTGGCATGAAGGGATGCACCTGATTGGCAATGATGTTCAGATATCCTGTGGCATTCAAACATTGCTCCACTTTTATCAAGGGGCCCAATGTGTGCCATGAAAACACACCCCACACTATCACACCACCACCACCAGCCTGCAATGATGGCACACGGCACGATGGATACATGTACTCATGTGGTTTTCTCCATACCCTAGTCCTCCCATCAGCGTGAAACAGCAGGAACCGGGATTCATCAGACCAGGCAATGTTTTTCCAATTCTCCAGTGTCCAGTGCTTTTGTTCCTTAGTTCAGTTTCTTGTTGAAGGAAGTGGAACTCTGTAAGGTYGTCGGCTGCCATACACCATYCGTGTCAAGGTAGGACGAGTTGTGCATTATTTTATAGGTCTCTGGGCACCAATGTCGTACTGGACTGTCAGTTGACTAACTTTAGCCCGTCTGTTGCTCTGCACAATTGGTGTCAACCTCCTTTGTCCTCTTTCATCAATGACCTGTTATCAACCACTGGCCTGCCGTTGGCTGGATGTCCTTTGGGTGGTGGACCATTTTTGACACATATGGGAAACTGATGAGGGTGAGAAACCCATCAGTGCTACAGTTCTTGACACACAMAAACTGGTGCGCCTGGCACCTACTACCATACCCCGTTCAAAGGTMCTTAAACATTTTGTCTTGCACATTCACCCTCTGAATGGCACACATCCATGTCTCAATTGTCTCAAGGCTTAAAAATCATTCTTTAACCTGTCTCCTCCCCTTCAGCTACACTGAAGTTTATTTAACAAGTGACATCAATAAGGGATCATAGCTTTCACCTGGATTCACGTGGTCAGTCTATGTCATGGAAAAAGCAGGTGTTCCTAATGTTTTGTACACTGTGTAGGCTAATATATGCAGAATTAGACAATTATTGATATAAAAAATGGAATTATCGATATCAATAATTCAACGTTTTCATATCAATAACAAAAAAATCAGATCCATTTTTTTAAATGATTGATATCTATATTTAAATTCTCCATTGAATCCTATGAGGAATATTGACATCCATTTTTTAATTATCGATACATAAACATCTAATAATTTATATTGATCATTCAATTATATATATTTTTTTATTAAATGTTTTATATAGATAATTCCATTTTTAATATCGATAAATTTATTGATATAAAATTGAATAAAATTGATATTGAATAAAATTATTGATATAAAAATATAAAATTATCGATATAAAAAAATTCTATGAATATATGTTAAAATGGCTTTTCATATTTCTCCATTGAACCTATGGGGAATTATTGATATAAAAATAATTATTTTATATAAAAAAATATGATTATTGATATAAAATGTTTTATGAATATATGTTAAAACGGCTTTCCATAGCTATGGCAAAATATTCATTTTGACAATAGATATTCTGCCAGCTAAAACAACTGGGATGTTAGTCCATCTACTGTGATCGGATTGAATTGATTTAAATGTTCCATTAAAGTTTCTGGCAATGGTTTTACCTAACGAAGTAAATATATCTGCTCCCAAATACTTTAAATGGGAAACGATTGGGATTCCATAAGTAGAGATGGAGTCCTCCATCGGGGTCTTGAGAGGCAGTAGGGCTGATTTGGTTAGATTCATTTTAGAACTYGAGATGAATTTATCTATGATCTTCAATGCGTTTGGGAGCGATTGACATACATTGTCTAGATATAGGAAAATATCATCTGCGTATAATGAGATGAAGTGATCAATAGATTTAAGGTAAATTTGTGTTATTTCCTTCGATTGACAAATTGCCTGGGCAAGGGGTTGCATGGATAATAAAAATTGCAAAGGAGAAATCAGATCGCCTCGCCTGCTGCTTCTATTGATTCTGAACGGAGCAGAGGAGATTTTGTCTCAAAAGTTTTTTTATGGCTGAGGGATTGGCATATAGTATTTGAATCGTATTAATTAAATTGGAGCCAATTAATCACACATTCTGTACAGCAGCTCCTGACCCAACAACCACAGGGAACAGTGTCATGTGTCATTAACCCAAGAATAATGTCTAGGGCCACAAGTCTCAGAATAATTTCCAGTTCAGGAAGTATTATCATATGATGAAATKAGATGTTGAAATAAGGTTCATGCAGGTGATAGTTGTCTTTTATTASCACTTTGTTTTCTGGAATCAGAGGATACTCTGATGAGAAGAGAGGGTTGGGTGGATGGGAGGAGAGGGTTCCTGGAAAGACAGTGGTGATGTTTTATGTAAATGCCTGGACAGCATTACTGAATGGTTTCAAACAAGCCAATTAACCAGCAGGAAGCAAAATCAAAACAAGCATTGCGTGAATAACTGAAAAAAATTTGCTTTGTGTTTGCTTATGCATGTGTGCTACCTTGGTGTGTACAGTATACACCTCATAGGCACCAGATGCCAAAATATCCARTATTGTATGGTAGTAAGGCTWKTRWRSCCCTGTCGTTTCCCCTTGACAAAAGTTTTTTTCTAACCTCTGGTACAGTGTTACCAGAGGTTAGAATAATAAATACTTCCATAAGACTAAACTCATTGACTGTATAAAATATAGACTTAACATAGCAGCTATAGTGTAGAGCGACAGGAATGTCAAACTGTTAACCCGTAATAATGTAATTGAATTGAGAGACAGAGTTGATAAAATAAGAGGCATTTAGGCAAATTGACAATGGTTCGCTATCTTGAGTCGCCAAGATGTACTYAGCAAGACATAATCATCTCCTTGTTGATTGTAAAAATGGGGACAAGCTGCCCTTCATTTCCAAAAACAAATGATTAAAATGTATTTGACACAATAAAAATGTGTCAAGTTTGGTTCCTGTCAAACCTAGGGAAATCAGTTTTCTGTATGTTACAGGGAGGAAACGTTTGAGTGCCGGTKAGAGCTATTATGAAGCTGCTCTACACTACATATCTATAACATATCTTCGCCGCTTCCTTTATATTTGTATCATATATCAATGAATGACAGAATTTCACAGTCCCTAACCCTGGGGACAGTTTTGCACCATGTTAAATTTAATCAAATCAAATTTTATTGGTCACATACACATTTTTAGCAGATGTTATTGCGGGTGTAGCAAAATGCTTGTAAAAAACAAATGTGACTAAGACCTAAGACACTGACTTTATCCTCTCATCCCCTTCCTTACTCCTGAATTCCACATGGTTGACTGGACTGGCCTGGATGAGACTGGCCTAGACTGGAAGGTTTGGCTAGTTCATGTCCCATTGGCTTTCGTAGGCTTCATGACTTTGAAGTTTGACAAGCTCAATTTTACAGCCTCATGCAATTAACTTCAGTAAACCAGTTCATTTCCAAATGTTATGTCATGACTTAATCACRGAGCATACAGTGGACAGCAATCGACCATGACCACATGCTAATATGGTTTATCCTAATAACACACTGTTGATGACAGTGGTCTCCTTACAGTACTTACAGTCTGGTCAATTTATCGTACAGTACTGAAAACTGTACAATAAAAAAAAAAAAAGTGAAGTTACTAATCAATTGAATTATTCCACAGAATTATTGAGCCTGCAAACATCTGGTCACAAGACTTGACAATTCTCCTCCTTTCTCTGTCATTCTACCATGACACACAGGTCAGAGTTCAACAGCCAGGGCTAACTGAAGGATTAACGTAAAGGTGTGGACGCTGCCTGACAGCTGAGGAAAAGCAGCAGGTGACACGAAGGAGTCAGAGAGTCGGGGGAGCTACAGTAAGACCGATCAATGACAGAGGTCGGGGATAGGATTCACACTCTTTGGTGTGCTTTGTCTCGGCTTGCCTGTTAAGCATGCGTCTTAAACAACATGCTAATGCTAAATGCATCTCCTCTTCTCTTAGATGGTTTGGGCTTTGAAAGAAAGACATGACTGAGAAACAGTGCAGTGAGGGTTTTGCSATGTGTTGTAACAAACCTGTCTTTGGTAGGCTGGATATGATGACGTCTGACCGCTTAGTCAATTCGGGGACTACGGAGCATTTTCACCTTGGTGGCTAGAGGGTTCTGAGCTTGATTCTTCTTGAAAAACAATATCCCCAAATTTGCAGCAATATAGTACCTAGCACATGCAACTCAGCCAATTTCTGTCACCAATTCTTACTTTTAAGTCATTACTTTCTTTATAACTTTGTCCCGAAATCCAACCCCAAGGGCTGGTGTGAGATCTTGTCCTTGTGGAACGATTTGCGAAACATTTCCAGTCCTCGTCCTTCCACCGCTAGTGCATCCGACTGGGCAGAGGAATGTGTTCAGCTAGAGAGAGGCCTGTAGGAAAATACTCCTCAGTATTAAAACTCAGTCCAAGTTCATAAATCTACACTAGCCTGTTTTAAATGTACTGGTTCTAATCACACCATTTCTCAAGTCTCAAGTTTGTGTTTGYGTGTTACATAGAACTGGTCCAAAGCACGTCACTAGGATCCACATAAAACAGWTGCTGGTGAACTTCAACCGACCATGTGAACAGTGTAAGACCAGGGTCTGACTAGTTCTGTAGCCACAAACCGGAGAAAAYATTTTTACATGGAGAACAAGTTCAGGTACAACCGCCTCCGTATCAAAACATTTTCTCACGTTAAGTGCATCCTGAACAGGACCCAGACCATTACTGACCCAGACAGGTCAGAAGATCATATGCAAAATTATCTATTTAGGCAGGAAGTGGGCGTGTTGGTGGAATAGGGAGTTGTTCCTGTGTGTGGGAAGACCACCCAGTCCTACCCCAGCTCTGCTCTGGGAGAATTACTGTAAATCAAGCTTCACTATGGGACTCTCACTCTCAAGTAGGAAACCTGGCACAGTTGCAAAAAACTAGCCCGGGTTATTTACTGGAAGAATGGCTGCTGACGCTATGAAGCTTTGCGTTTTTCATACCAAACATGTTTACAAATRTGTTAACACTTTCATGTGGATGGTTTTATAAGAACAGGGATTCTAACRATAGCATCGTTGTTAGACTTCACCTGTAGGATCTTAGCACGCACAAAACTAATTTTTTACCAAAACTCATTCCCATACTATCCAATGTATTACTCTTCTTTAAAATCTCATCTCCCTTACACTTAGCTCTATTTAAACCACTTGTAACCATGTGATTAGGCTACCACTGACAAGGTGAAGGCACAACGCTCTAAAGCAGGGGTGGGTAACTCCAGTCCTCGAGGGACTGATTGGTGTCACACCTTTTCTCCATCCCTAGCAAACACAGCTGATTAATCAAATCGCATTTTAAACTGAAGATCATGATTAGATGATTATTGGAGTCAGGTGTGTTAGCTGGGGCAAACGTGACACCAATCAGGCCCTCGACGACTGGAATGACCCACCCCTGCTCTAAAGAATACAATAGTCTATGACAAAGGTTACTCTACGCATATGAAACCTACATTATTGAGTTAGTAAATTGGTCAATAAGACAAGCGTATYCTGTCATGGGAACTGAGGGGGAGTTCAGAGTTTGGATTAAACGGCGGAGCCAAAGACTCCTTATGGGGTTAAGAACGACCCCACTGGGCAAAAACTTGTTGAATCAACATTGTTTCCACGTCATTTCAAACCCCAAAAATGTATGTGATAACTTTGMATGAACGTGGAWAACTAATTGGATTTGAAAAGAAGTCATCAACCTAAGGGAATTTTGTAATTTTTCTCACCCAACTTTTAACCAAAATCCAATGACATTTTGTTGATTTCAMGTTAGATGAAAACTCAACCACATGTAAATCAAAACTAGACGCTGGGCTGTGCCAGTGGGATTACAGATCATGGCTATCTATTAGGCCRACGTGCCAAAAGTCTGAGTGTTGTGCCACAAGGTTGGACATTCAGCTCGCTCTGAAAGGAGGCGTTGCCAAGGTAACAGTTGTCCCTCTCCCATGTACTCTCCCTAATTGAGTCTTGTATTATGGAGGGTGAATTCCACAAGCATACAAAGAGGGGATTATTCCCCCTGGCCATAGACTCACTTAAGAGGTTGTTGACGGGAAGAGAAAGGGGTAGAGGGGGAGGGAGAAAGTGAGGGAAAGAAAAATAAAGGGGGGGTTGAGGTGAATAAAGAGAAGGGAGGAGAGAGAGTGAACGAGGGGCGGGGGGTTTGAGGTTGGATTTTTGACTGTGTGCCACAGTGCTGTTCTAATGATCTCTGTTGGTTGCTAGGAAGTCTGTTCTGTTGCTCTCCGGACAGTTGGGGTCTATGCCAGTCATTCTGCAACAGTGGCTTTTCACAACACACATMATTCCTGGCTGTGYTCTTGTCTATTACACTAGTGGTTAGGTCACTGTCTGATGTCTCTGGGTTTTAGGTTGGCAATCTCAGATATACAAAATCATCTCCGAAGGTCAAGTCATTCTGACACTAGCCCAAACACGAGTCCCAAAAATCAGTTAGTATGGCATTGCCATCTCCTATGTCATTGTCCTGCCAAAACAGCACAAACAGATAAGGGACTCAGGCTAGTGTCAGTATGAYTTGACCTTCGGRGATGATTAGTAATTATGAGGTAAAAGAACACTCAGCAGTGGGTTCTCGGTGGTCTCAGCTTAGATAGAAATAGAGACATCCTGTATGGAAGACTTCATGAAACAAAGTTTATTGATACAAAATAACCAAAACAATAGATGAAATGTCTATATTGGGACAAATGGCAATAAATACAACAACAGTGGATGGGGTCTACATACAGACGGGGGCATTATGGCACAAGGAATCAATGAGATATGAAGAACATTTAAAAATACCTAAGAAGTTTGGTCATGTGACAGAAACTAACATTTGAGATGATCTTCTGAGAGAGTCTCAAGATAGGCAGCGAAAGTACAAAAACAGAGAACTACAAAAACAWTGCAGTGCTTTCAAGTCAAACTGGGACATGACGGCCATAAGCATCTTAACTACAACCATCCATCTTTTTCTCCTGCCAACCTTCTCTAAAATATGATTGCTGTATATTCAGAATGGACAGAACATATAAGTCTCTTACCAAAACTTACCACAGAGCAGTAGACTTGTGGTTMAGATTTGAAGGAGATGAAAGAGAACAGACGATATAGTATATTGAAAACAAAGAGGAAAGGAGGGAGCAGGTAAACATGATGTGTAGTGAATGCCAGTGATGGAATGTTTCTCATAGAACTCCCTAGTTGAGTTTCTGAACCGTGAGAACTACAAAACATAGAAAGAACTTGCCACATTCTATACATTATTACGATTGGTCGGAAAATATTGACATTCTAACAAGTTTAAAAGGAATGCTAGATTGATAAACCAACATTTCCCTTTTAGGGGGGGAAAAAAATGTTTTTAAAAAACCTAGCAAGGATGGTAAAAGTCTKGCTCTGTTAACAAAATCGCTCCCTCACACTTACTTTACATTACAGTGGCTTTATACCAGAGTAACACATTTGCATCAGTTTAAACAACTTCATCAAAAATGGTACCACAAAAATTGTATCAAACTATATATAGGCCTACGGTTCTTATGATCCGTCAAGGTACTTGAACATGCAACTCCACTCCGGATTCCGGTAGAAGGCCACTATAAACGTTACATATTCCCAGACATACTGTGTTACACTTGGAACTACTGCTACACAGGGTGACATTTTGACTACGCAAAAAAGTCATGCAGTTGTCCAAACAAGCGCTACTTTTTGCGAAGCCAAAATGGGGCCCACAGAGGGGAACATGGCACCCTATTACCCATATAGAGCAATTACACACGAGACAGTCAGTCTAATAGTTGATGCCCTGGTCCTCGTCATAGTGCCCACTGTACTGCTGTTGGTACCCGCCCCTGTACTCTTCCTCGTCGTCATGCTGATACTGGTACTCCACCTGGTAGTCGCTGTCACTAATCTCCGATCCATTGGTGCCTGTTCCCAGGCTCCCGTTGCCGTGGCTACCGGCGTGGTTGCCGAGGGTRACGGGTGAGGTGGGCTCTGTGGGGGAGGCGCAGTACTTGGGGTCGTAAATCTGTCTGCCCAGGCCATAGCTGCTCATGCCCTTCTGGGACGCCACCTTGTTGGTGCCCATCTGCAGGGAGATGGTGGAGCTGTCTGCTGTCTGTCCTGCCGACTTCTGGTCGTAGATGTCACGGCGGGTACCCGGCGCCGACATGCCAGCCTGGGGGAGAGGAGGTCAGGTTGGCGGTGGAGCGGTTGGTAGTATGTGTGTGTATGTGACCGATAGTGTGTGTGTGTGTGTGTGTGTGTGTGTGTGAGAGGGAGAAAGAAAAAGAGCGTGTGTGTGCGCGTACACCTGACCACAGTAACCTTTAGTTGGTAGAGGTCTCACCCTGTTACAAGATTACTGCTAATTGCTTCCAGGGATTACAGTGGCTAGGAATCCATTGCAGCAGAAACCATTGAAGCATAAGAAACACAGCATACACATCAAAGACTACATTCTTACCTGGCTGGCGCCCTTGTTGGTTCCCATCTGCAGACTGATGGTAGTCTGGTCGTAGGGCTTGTCTGTCTGTGACTTTGGGTCATATAAGTGTCTCCTGGTCCCATACGCTGTCATACCAGACTGGCTGGCACATTTATTTGTTCCCATCTACCCAGGACAGAAACACAAACAGCTTTCAGACAAGGCTCCATCCATAGGTCATAATGTTCTCTAATCAAATCTCTTCTATATCTGGCCATTTTTATTGACCACAAATTAATTTCCGAGTATGACTGGGATCCATTATTAGGATAAAAAAAAAAATTAAGTGGAAAAATACAAACATGTCTACTGCTATAATATCATTTAGTGAAAAACAGATGAGATCCATTTAAAGCATTATCTCTGTTGTCATTGCTATTGTGTGTGCACGACTCACCTGCAGTCCAATGACACATTGTCCAGCCTTCATTTTGTCCTCGTCGAAATGGCGCGTCCTCTTGTCTGCGAACTTCACACCGATGTCACAGTTGGAGTTTGAGCCTTTGGTTTTYGCCTGTTGCATGGTATGAGACAAAGGAACAAAAGTCAGTGTCGCTTTCAGTTTTACATGACCATGTTTCTACTCACTATTTCCAACTGTACTGTGAGCCTACATAGTGCTGCATGGGTAGCTCAACCAAATAACATTTTATGTCACATGCACCGAATACAACAGGTGTAGTAGACCTTACCATGAAATGCTTACTTACAAGCCCAACCAATTCGTAACCAACATATCACCCTAACAGATCCACAGATGATGCAATCTCTATTGCACTCCACACTGCCCTTTCCCACCTGGACAAAAGGAACACCTATGTGAGAATGCTATTCATTGACTACAGCTCAGCGTTCAACACCATAGTGCCCTCAAAGCTCATCAATAAGCTAAGGACCCTGGGACTAAACATCTCCCTCTGCAACTGGATCCTGGACTTCCTGACGGGCCGCCCACAGGTGGTAAGGGTAGGTAACAACACATCCGCCATGCTGATCCTCAATACAGAGGCCCCTMAGGGGTGTGTGGTCAGTCCCCTCCTGTACTCCCTGTTCACTCATGACTGCACAACCAGGYACGACTCCAACACCATCAAGTTTGCCGATGACACAACAATGGTAGGCCTGATCACCGACAACAATGAGACAGCCTATARGGAGGAGGTCAGAGACCTGGCCATGTGGTGCCAGGACAGACAACAACAACCTCTCCCTTAACGTGATCAAGACAAAGGAGATGATTGTGGACTACAGGGAAWAGAGGACCGAGCACACCCCCATTCTCATCGACGGGGCTGCAGTGGAGCAGGTTGAGAGCTTCAAGTTCCTTGGTGTCCACATCACCAACAAACTATCATGGTCCAAACACCCCAAGACAGTCGTGAAGAGTGCACGACAAAACCTATTCCTCCTCAGGAGACTGAAAAGATTTGGCATGGGTCCTCAGATCCTCAAAAGGTTCTGCACTGGCAAGCGGTAACCTGGAGCACCAAATCTAGTCCATAAGGCCTCTAAAGCTTCTACCCCCAAAGCCAATAAGACTACTTACATCTAATCAACATGCTACTACAAGACATGTGGTGTTTGTTTTTTTTTTTTTGGTATTTGTTTGTTTTTGTGTTTGGTTGTTGTGTGTGTTTTTGTGTTTTTTTTTGTTTTGGTTTGTTGGTATGGTTTGGGGGGTTTGTTTTGGTTGGGGTGTGTTTGTGTGTTGGTGGTGTGGTGTGGGGGTGGTTTTGGTGCTATGGGTGTGTTAGGCCCGCCCCCCGGCACCACGCTACCTCGTTTTAGCATCAGAGGCAGTGTCACTTTTGAATGAACTCTACCGACATGTACAATTAACCTGCAACTAACCGGGCCCCAGCACATGACTCTGTACCGGTACCCCCTGTGTAAGCTCGTTATGTTATTAACTGCTACTCTAACTTCTTTGGGATAGGGGGCAGATTTTCACTCGCGATGAAAAGCCTGCCCAGAGTAAACGCCTTTGGACAAAGCCATAAAAGCTAGAATAAATATAATTAGTAGATTGGAGAGAAACACTCTGAAGTTCCTAAAACTGTTTGAATGAGGTTGTGAACTCATATGGCATCAAAAAAACTGAGAAAAAATCCAACCAGGAAGTGGCAATCTGAGTTGGTCGTTTTCAACTCAGCTCCTATTGAAATAGTGGAATATTGGTAATGTGCACTCCTAAGGTTCCATTAGATTCAAGACGTCTTTAGAACCTTGTCTGAGCTTCTACTGTGAAGTGGGGCCGAAGAGAGGGAATGAGTAAGTCTATCATGACCTGAACATGCCTGACCATGCGCATTCACGTGAGAAGCGAGCTCTGTTACATCGCACTTCTGAAGACAAAGGAATACCGGTTGAACATTATTGAAGAAATGTAAAAACATCCTAAAGTTGATTCAATACTGTTTTGTCATGTTTTTCCGACTGTAATTTAATATATTTAAACTTTTCGTCCGTACTTTCCGTTGGACTTGCCGGCATCGGAGTGAAAGTGTACTGAACCCGTAGAAACAACATGGAGGAATTTTGGACATAAATATGGACATTATCGAACAAAAAAACATTTATTGTGGACCTGGGACTGGAGTTCATTCTTGATGATAATATCAAAAGGTAAGTGAATGCTTATAATGTATTTCTGACTTCTGTTGACTGCATAATCATGGCGGATATATTCGTGTCTTGATTGGCTCGTGGAGCGCGACTCAGATTTTGCATGGTTGCTTTTCCTGTAAAGCTTTTTGAAATCTGACACAGCGTTGCATTAAGGAGAAGTGCTCTAAAATTCCATGCACAACACTTGTATCTTTAGCAATGTTTATTATGAGTATTCCTGTAAATTGATGTGGCTCTTGCAAAATCAAAGGATGTTTGGAACTTCTGAACATAAGGCGCCAGGTAAACTCAGATTTTTGAATATAAATATGAACTTTCCGAACAAAACATACATTATTGTGTAACATGAAGTCCTATGAGTGTCATCTGATGAAGATCAAAGGTCATTGATTAATTTTATTCTAATATTCTGCTTTTTAGTGAAATCCCTCTTTGGCTGGAAAAATGGCTGTTATTCGGTAAATAGGCACTCAACTAACAACGTTTGGTTTGCTTTCGTCGTAAAGCCTTTTACGACGAAAGAAAAGTGACCTCGCATAGATAAACAGCGAGTAGCAGCAGCGTAAAAGGGTCATGGCAAATAGTCTGGGTAGCCATTTGATCATTTCACTTTAGAAAAAATTAAACCCTCGTGTTTGTCCGATCCAAGGTTTCAGCACCAATAAAAACAATGTTTTCCTCTTTCTCTTGATCAATCGTAATCCACTTCTATGACACACTCTTTCTGTGTGTTTGGTACTGGGTAATAATGACGTCAGGAACAACTCAGGGTTCTACACTCACCCTGGTCTAACTGAGAACCTACCATACCAGCCAGGGACAGCAGTGTGCTCTGGACCTGGGTCATGTTCCCATTCTCAAACAGGTCATTGGCTTCAAAGATGTCATTGGGACAAAGGCCAAACTTCAGAATGGCTCGGATGAAATTCCCCAGATTTTCCAGCTAGAACAGAACAAAGGAAATCAGACTCCRGTTCATTCTAGTTATTTAGTCTCGTATAATTAAAAGCATATTTCTCTGAAATACTGTAGCAGCTTTACAGTATACATCAAAATCTCAAATTGTATTTTGTCTCACGTACCTTGTGCCAGTTGAGTTTGGAGTGGTTGATTTTCTTAATGGAACAAGGCTGCAGTTTGTTAATCAGCCTGAAGCAGAAGAAAACAGTCCATCTCTTACAATTTGATATGAACATAAACAAAATTGTCAACTAGAGCAATGGAAAATAACAATACACAATTCCTAGTGGTAGTGAAAAGAATGGAGCGATTAAGACCCCAGCTAATCCTCTGTAGGCCTTTTCAACACCTGATCACTGTTATGGCAACAATATAACATCCTGTATTAATTCTACTTGAGTGATCATCTATCGAGGAATGTGACTAAGTATTCCCYTACATCCTCATAGCTRAAGTCTAAATGGTTCAGTAACCTGAACAGGGWAAAACATCCTTCACATGTTGGGATAATACAAACGAAGACTACTGATTGGAAGAATTGTACAATATGCACAAATAYCAATGTGTAAAATACCTAAAACGGCAGCATACAAACCCTGTTGGTGAGTGGGTAAATCTAAACACACTTTTTTGTATAGACAGAAAACTTACTCGCAGAGGATGACTCCGTCCTTGAGGCCCTTCTGGAAGTTCTCTCCAATGGGCATGCCCGTCACCTCCTCGATCCAGAACCGGAGCTCCTCCTCCTTCTGCAGGTCGTACTTCCCTGCGATCTGAGAAGACAAAATACTGTTAACTCCACCCACTCTTCATTCAACAGTTGTTCAAAATCAAACCCTGACCCCCTAGACACTTGTTGGGATCTGACTTGTTTGGATAGGTAGGCTATAAAACATCAATACCACTTAGCTYAGAAAAGGGCAAGGTTGATCAATTACCATAAACATCCGATCCTGCAAGCAAACACAATCCTAACACTAACCAACCGAGCCACACACTTAAGGCATCTTGTAATTTGAAACAATTATAACCACAATGCAAGCCTAAACCCAGACTACTTTGCATAGAAAACTGAGTAACCTCTTTGTATATTTATGTATGTGTTGGCCACAGGGAGTGAGAGACAGAGGGAAAGTTATAATAGCCAGGCAGAGGCAGTTTGCTGTTATGAGATTCAAACTGTCAGATTGCTTAGTAAGCAGAGAGCAGCACGCCCACTCAATAGTTAGAACTCATGGTCATTGGGCCCAGCCGCTCCACTCCCTGGGAAAGATACAGTCTGTTAAAAGGAAGGCTTGCACAATAATTCAGAGGGCTTTTAGCACAATCTACTGTAAATACAGAACATCTGAGGAAGCAATGCGCAATAAAACATTGAGAAAAATCTGGTATCCATTCACGTATTTTGTGAAGCCACTTGAGGTAGCACTTCAGTCCTCACAGCAGAAGGTCAAAGCTTTTCAAGTGAAGCCATCACAGAATTGGTCTAAAAAAGGTGGTGCCGACAATGCCGCAAGGTCAGCTTTTCGGGAAAACACTCTCCTCACCCATGTCTAGGCTGTGTGTTTTCCCGAGGCCCGCTGCTAGGAGAGGTAAGACACAGGAAATTACATGGATCGCTGCCCCGCGCCTGAACCCTGGCTTCAGGGGGATTGCTCCACAGGTTCCTAAGACCAGACTGACACTGTTTCTTTACCCAATGGCTTGATTGAAGGAGAGATAGGAGAGAGACAGACAAAGACACACACAGAAAGTGAAAATATCACAGCCGTCAACTTTATCTGGCGTAGCAGACGGAAGGATTAGAGGGATATTGTTGTCATTCATCTTAAATAACTTTCATTGGCTGCTTGTTTGAAGCCCAGGGCATCCAACTGTGATATACATTTCTTGCTGCTTTCGATAAGAACTCAGGAGAAAGCACTCAGGGGCTCCATGTACATGTATCAACCATCTCAGAGTTGAAGTGCTGATCTAGGGTCAGACCCCATGTATTCATTATTATCTAAAAGGCTAAACTGAACCTAGATCAGAACTCCTACACTGAGACGTTTAATGCATATGGTCCCCCCTGGCCATAATATTATTTATCATGATCTAAATGACAAAACTGATCCTAGATCAGCACTCCTCCTAGGAGACGGCTCCAGGGCTAATTACATGACTAAGGGGAAACTACGTGACAGCATGGCCATTTATTTTTTTTAATTTTTTTTTTCAATCTCAAGATTGTTCTTGCAATTCTCACATAAAAACTTCACTGGGAGGAAGGATGTTTAACATGCTTTATACATTTGTATCACAAACCATTTTTGAGAAAATCATGATGAAAGTGGCCCTTTTAAACCTGTACGACATGTATAGTGTGCTCTTAAATATGAAGTATATCTATATTCTGAAATACAAAAAAAAGTACCTTTTTGATTTTGCCTATTTGTTTGGAACAATATACTCTTCAAACATAACATTTCCAGTGTGGGCTCTCCTCTACTTTTGAAGAAATTATCAGTTTTATATACACTAMCGTTCAAAAAGTTTGGGGTCACTTAGAAATGTCCTTGTTTTCCATTAAAACATATATAATTGAGTTGCAAAATGAATAGGAAATATAGTCAAGACGTTGACAAGGTTATAAACTTTAAAAAATAAACGTCTTCTCACTGTCAACTTCGTTTATTTTCAGCAAACTTAACATGTGTAAATATTTGTATGAACATAACAAGATTCAACATCTGAGACATAAACTGAACAAGTTCCACAGACATGTGACTAACAGAAATGGAATAATGTGTCCCTGAACAGGGGGGGGTCAAAATCAAAAGTAACAGTCAGTATCTGGTGGCCACCAGCTGCATTAAGTACTGCAGTGCTTCTCCTCCTCATGTACTGCATCAGATTGGCCAGTTCTTGCTGTGAGATGTTACCCCACTCTTCCACCAAGGCACCTGCAAGTTCCCAGACATTTCTGGGGGGGAATGGTCCTAGCCCTCACCCTCCGATCCAACAGGTCCCTTGACATGCTCAATAGGATTGAGATCCGGGCTCTTCGCTGGCCATGGCAGAACACTGACATTCCTGTCCTGCAGGAAATCACGCACAGAACGAGCTGTATGGCTGGCGGGATTGTCATGCTGGAGGGTCATGTCAGGATGAGCCTGCAGGAAGTGTACCACATGAGGGAGGAGGATGTCTTCCCTGTAACGCACAGCATTGAGATTGCCTGCAATGACAACAAGCTCAGTCCGATGATGCTGTGACACACCGCCCCAGACCATGACGGCCCTCCACCTCCAAATCGATCCCGCTCCAGAGTAAAGGCCTCGGTGTAATGCTCAAACCTTCGACGATAAACGCGAATCCGACAATCACCCCYGGTGAGACAAAACCGCAACTCGTCAGTGAAGAGCACTTTTTGCCAGTCCTGTCTGGTCCAGCGACGGTGGGTTTGTGCCCATAGGCAACGTTGTGATGGCAACGTTGTGGTGAGGACCTGCCTTACAACAGGCCTACAAGCCCTCAGTCCAGCCTCTCTCAGCCTATTGCAGACAGTCTGAGCACTGATGGAGGGATAGTGCGTTCCTGGTGTAACGGGCAGTTGTTGTTGCCATCCTGTACCTGTCCCGCAGGTGTGATGTTCGGATGTACCGATCCTGTGCAGGTGTTGTTACACGTGGTCTGCCACCGCGAGGACGATCAGCTGTCCGTCCTGTCTCCCTGTAACACTATCTTAGGCRTCTCACAGTACGGATATTGCAATTTATTGCCCTGGCCACATCCGCAGTCCTCATGCCTCCTTGCAGCATGCCTAAGGCACGTTCACGCAGATGAGCAGGGATCCTGGGTTCGATTACAGGCTCAAGCCACTTTCACCGTTATCATTTTTTGAGGTGTGTTACAAATGTAAAAAGCATACCAAACATCCTTCCTTCCTATTAAGTTTCTATGTGAGAATTGACAGAACAAATCAGAGATACCAAAATTGTAATCGCCCTAACGAGGTATTGTTTTTACTCTCCGGGCTACAGGAACAACTCCAGCAGGTTATGGTACAGTAACTCTTACCCTACGAGGTCCAGAGCCTGTTGGTTTTCTGTTCTACCTGATAATAAATTGTCCCAGGTCTAAATCAGTCCCTGATTAGAGGGGAACAATGAAAACAATGCAGTGGAACTGGCTTCGAAGTCCAGACTTGAGTTTGAGGGCTGTAGTGCATCTTTTTCCATTAGCGTGGTCACAGGCTCAATTTCAGCCAGCTACATTTTCCACTTCATATTAACTAGGCTACTTTTTATTTTTAGATTCGCTACTCCGTCGAGCCCTCTCCCACTAGAATGAACGATGTGCGTCTTCTAGCGATCTACTGATAGGCTAGGCGCCTGTCAGTCATCACAAAGTGAGCATGACAGGGAAATGCTGCAGAGTATAAGATGCGAAGGGAGAGGTTTCACTCTCGCCAAAATAAGCCCAATGCATTTCTATGGGCTTATTTTGGACCCAAGATTGCCTTCGCGCCTTTGGGATGACTCCCATTGTCAGGGTGGAGAAATGAGCATCTCGTCAATATATACAGATCTTTGGTTGCAGTAGTTTGACACATTTAATTTATTCTTTTATTTTGTGTGTCTCATATAGCCAGCCACATGGAGTCATGGTGCATGGTAGGCCTAGGCTACTTACTGTGTGTCGATTGACAACTGAACAGCAAGTGTTGATTAGTTTATGAAAAGWTGTTGAACTGACTGAATAAAGTCGATCTCCTATATCCCTTTGCCATTCATAAAATCATGCAAAGTGATTGTCCATGGTATCGCATAGGTTTTTCTTTCCAAGGATGTCGGGACTTGCCAGTTAGTGACGCTAAAATGAGTGACTCTCGTCTCATCAGCCTAACAAATCGCATCGGTGAGAGCCATTCATTTGGCTCCCTAATTTGCATAGGCTACTGGTAGGCTTAGTCTTTTTGGTGATTATCTGCAGATAAATTATGAAAACATTTGATGAAGATGGTGAATCATCACTGCAGGAACAATAGGTAGTGGAGAGAAGCATTCTGGTCCAAATATGATAATTGGGGCCCTCACGGAATACAGGCATTAAAATAGAATTCAACAATATAAAAAAATATATATATACAGTGGGGAGAACAAGTATTTGATACACTGCCGATTTTGCAGGTTTTCCTACTTACAAAGCATGTAGAGGTCTGTAATTCTTATCATAGGTACACTTCAACTGTGAGAGACGGAATCTAAAACAAAAATCCAGAAAATCACATTGTATGATTTTTAAGTAATTAATTTGCATTTTACAAACTGAATTCACATTTTCTTAGTAACTAAAAATTGTAAAGTCATGTCTTTTTACACAATAACACAACCATTTTTCCAATCTGTGAGGTAAACTCTATAAAGTATTCAATAATTTCAGATGGAATCAAGGTATTAGGATGTACCAGAGGCCGCCAAAACAGAGCTCTTTCGGACAAAAATKTTGAACCCTGGGGGCGCCTGGCTGGCTACTTTTTCTATTTGGCTGGCTAGTCTATGTAATGGTGGAAAACACTGCTCTAAAAGATCAGTCTGGCACGCAAGGACAGATCTGACTGCCTCATATGGGGAAACCAGAGTTTCAGACTGTACGGTATAGTCATTGTATCTGGATATCAAGGAGAAAATCTGACTCACAAGATTCTTATTCACTGAAGATTTCATGAACAGAGATTGTGAGCTATGGGCTATTGCCATGCAATATCTTCAACAGTGAAGAGGCGACTCTGGGATGTTGGCCTTCTAGGCAGAGTTGCAAAGAAAAAGCCATATCTCAGACTGGCCAATAAAAAGAAAAGATTAAGATGGGCAAAAGAACACAGACACTGGACAGAGGAACTCTGCCTAGGCCAGCATCCCGGAGTCGCCTCTTCACTGTTGACGTTGAGACTGGTGTTTTGCAGGTACTATTTAATGAAGCTGCCAGTTGAGGACTTGTGAGGCTTCTGTTTCTCAAACTAGACACTAATGTACCTGTTCCCTTGCTCAGTTGTGCACCGGGGCCACTCCTCTTTCTAATCTGGTTAGTGCCAGTTTGCGCTGTTCTGTGAAGAGAGTAGTACATAGCGTTGTACGAGATCTTCAGTTTCTTGGAAATTTCTCGCATGGAATAGCCTGCATTTCTCAGAACAAGAATAGACTGATGAGTTTTGGAAGAAAGTCTTTGTTTCTGGCCATTTTGAGCCTGTAATCAAACCCACAAATGCTGATGCTCCAGATACTCAACTAGTCTAAAGAAGGCCAGTTTTATTGCTTYTTTAATTAGCACAACAGTTTTCAGCTGTGCTAACATAATTGCAAAAGGGTTTTCTAATGATAAATTAGCCTTTTAAAATGATAAACTTGGATTAGCTAACAACGTGCCATTGGAACACAGGAGTGATGGTTGCTGATAATGGGCCTTGTGTACGCCGATGTGGATATTCCGTAAAAAAAAGCGACAATAGTCATTTACAACATTAACAATGTCTACACTGTATTTCTGATCAATGATGTTATTTTAATGGACTTTTTGTTGTTGCTTTTCTTTCAAAAACAAGAACATTTCTAAGTGAACACAAACTTTTGAACGGTAGTGTACATATTACCTCGATTACCTTGACTAACCTGTACCCCAGCACATTGACTCGGTACTCTTGTATATAGCCTTGTTTTTGTTAATTTATTGTGTTATTTTTTCTTCTCCTTTTGTTTATTTGGCAAATTTTTCAGACAATTTTATTATTATAATTTTTTTTAAACTCTGCACTCTTGGTTAAGTTGGTTAAGTAAGCATTTCACAGTAAGGTCTACAGCGGTTGTATTCGGTGCCTGTGACAAATTCAATTCTGTTTTATTCTAGCACTGCTGCTTGTCAGACTGAAGATACCACAATGTCAGAACAGAGCCTCTTCAAGTTCTGTGTCTGTCGGTGTTTATCAGGGAAGAGCGGAGGTAGAGGTTAAAGAGATCCCACATCTGTAATTTATTAAACCCCCCAGTCTGCACTTGGGTTACACACACACACGGTTATCAATCCCCACACAATGCCTGCAGCTCTCTCTGCCTATGGTGGAAACAAGCAAACAAGAGGTTTTCCAAAGGTTCAGAGCCATCTGTGATAGGCCTAATCCTCCACACACAGACTAACCTCAGCGGAAAGCAGTCATCAGTAGTCCTCCCTCAGCAAGAGAGGACTCAAACCCCACCAACCTCTCCCTTCCCCTTCACACAAAACACCACTTGTATCGTGTCTAACAATTCATCACCCGCCCACATGTCAAATGAGAAAACTGTCAARATTAAAAAGAGCTAACAACTACAGAGCTAAGGCTCTGTGTAGGAAAGATGGCAGTCCTTCCTACAAAGACCAGCAGTCTTCAAAAAGGGCAAAGAGTCTTTAATGGGATTAAATGGAGGGGGAAAGTTGATGCGATGTCCCAGAAATGCATTCATTTGACTCCTATCCCACACTGGGAGGGTCAGAGGTAGATAAAGGAAAAAGTTCGCTCGCAACCTTGTGTCACACCAAACAAGCTACGTTAGGCTAGCCGTTGCTATGAGACCCAGAAGACACAAGTCCCACACAGCGAGTCCCTTTAAAAACGTCCCATGGAGAGCTGAGAGGGGAGCGTGAACAGTCCCTGTTCGAGTCTAGAAATCGCTCCTCATGGCCAAACAATAGCTTCAGTGTTCTTGATAGAGCAGAACTAGCTAGGCATTCATAGAAGAAAGAGGGGGAGAAACACAGGTCTAGCCAAAAAGACCTTGACTCATCTTTCTCCTTCTTAGACATGCAAAGAAAGAAACCTCCTCTTCTTATACTACCACTGCTGCCCACACAACTGGAAGTCTTTTCTGATGAGTCTGGGGAATGGAGAGAACATCTGGACTGRAAAAAGAATGAGAGCGTCGTATTGTAAATGGGCCGCTCCTTCAGGATACGACATTACGCTACTGCGAAAGTTAGCCTACGTTTGTGCGARAATTACAGGCTTTGCCCTCCAAAACCTTGAAATGTATGCTCCTACAAAACCACAAACCTGTTTAAATATTGGTTATCCATTTATTGTAGAGGAAATGTTATTGAATGGAGCCTTGACAATAGAGACAGCTGGTGGTGTTAATAAATTATTAACCTTACGTGCCTCTGGGAAATGTTCAATGGAGTGGAATGATGCWGCGATTTTTTTTCTGTGATGAGTGTGAGGTGAGGTAGAAACAATTACACCATCTGTTTACGTTGCCCTAGGCCCATTGTCATAGTGTTGTTTGTTGACATACAGTAAGAACGTGTTAACAGACACAAGTAAAGCTGGAAGGCAGCCATTTTCCACAGTGTGGACATTTTTCCCCATTTCCAATTSAAATCTGGCTCTATCCATCCTCACCTGTGAGCCATGACTCAAAATGTCACTGTTATCCKTAGGACACCTCCTCCTGACCTGATAATATAAAAATAACCAAAAAGGAAATAACTCCCRATATGTCAAAAACAGAAAGTGCTGCTGCTCCATCCTGTGTTCTTCCTGAGTTTGAAGGGTAATTATAGTGAGTGTTTACTTAACAGCACTCAGGAAGACTCCTTCCTGTTCKCCTTGAGATGTCAGCGTGGGGTTTAAAAGGCCACTCTGGGACATCCTCAACGGATGGAGGATGGCCAAGTTAGCACTTTAGAGGAGTGTCAACAAAATCATGACATTCCCTCCCAACAGCCATGTGTTGTGGTGGTAGAACTAATTAAATTACACACACATGCACACACTGGCCCCAGTTTGCTGAACTATATGAACATATTTTGCATTTACATTCTATTATGCAAAACAGAACAAGTGGTGAGTATTCCTGGGAGTTAAATGCAAATATTTCTGGACTGATACACTTGAGCGTAATCTATTCAGTCCTCTTTCAAACAACTAACACCACAAGCATGTCTTTGTTCTGTGTGGCTGGACATGGGTTAACSCTGAATACTGTAGTCAGGGGAGCTATTTTATGTCCTATGGATGAGGTGCACATGATGTTCACCACAGCCTTATCTCTTGTGCACAGGAGCGAAAAGTAGCTGTGGACACGTAACTGCAGATACGATACAAGGGCAGTGTGTAAACGTTGTCTGATTACTGAAGAGGTCAGCCAAGTTATGCGAAAGGTGGCTTGAACTCATCGTTATTGCAAATGATGCAAATGGTGTCCTCTTAGTGGGATTAACCGGTACGCGTTGAAAGTTGATGAGAAAGAATGTGCTTGGTTTCACKTTGGGTTATTCATGACATGAACATGTTTGTACCAGTATAGCCCACTTCTACTGTGTCTCTACTGTAGGGGTGAAGGTTACAGGGGTATATGTAACATTAGATGAGTAGGGGTCATGTCCATGTGCCAACACTTTCAGCCTGGTTTTCATAGTTAAAAATTKGTATTTTCTCTTGCTAGCACTTCCTAGCGGACTGGAGGTTTGAAGTGTCCTGTCCTCGAGCCAGCACAGATGGTCAGACCAACACAGCACCACTTTATTACAGTCCTTACTGTTAAGGGTTATGGCAAAAATAGGCAAGCCTTACAGCTGTCTTACAGATGTTACAGCTTACAAAGTCCTCCAAGTATCTGTACTACTAAAGAAAAAGCTATAACCACAACAGTTTCAGCCCTGTATCAGATTCATAACGTTTTGGACGGTGTCAGATAACACAATGCAGGAAGCCAGAACTTGAGGTATGACTGAAGACCAGGGAGAGGGTATTTTACAAAGTAGGCTAATTCACTTTAATTACTTTTGCAATTACTGGACAAAGCAACTTCCTTTGCAGTGTAGCGCTCCATTGTACTCCTGAGTGCATTGTAAGTATTAATAAATAGCACATACAAGCATTTCCCATCTCTGTAAGTAAAATAAACATAGGATGGCGTCAATACCATTTCAAGAAAGTCAATAATTAAATTTCCTGAATCCACTGAGTCGAAAAGGAATCGGCCACAATCACCCAAGCCTGCTACACCAGCACCATGTCCTACATTGTTGCTGTCTGGCATACAGCCATACTTGTGAAGATGTTGTGTGGTGGTTTTTAACAATCAAAGTATCAAAAGGCCGTGTAAGGTGATGTTGACAACCTGKTGACAGCCAGTTACACACACCAAAGCTCCCACTGTGGTCTTGACATGATGGGAGCCTCCCATTGTGATCAGCTGTTTACTTCCTGGAACACATCTGGGTGCCAGCTTGCCAGGAGTTACCATGAAAACTATGACCAGGAACCCATGTGGAGGGCTCTAACTCTACTATTACAGACAGCTTCCAGGACTCAGATTTTGCATATACCTGGACTAAAAAGCACTTTCAATGGATAATATCCATTGAGCATGCTTAAGTCCAGGAGTAAGCTTAATCTGAGCCTGGGAAACAAGTCCAAAGAGGCCCAAAGGATTTGCCTAAAAGTGCCGTATGCAGATCTTCACTAGAAAGGAATATTAAAATGGTATAAGNACATATCCTCCTGACCTAAAAAGAACCAGAAAGGAGAAAAAAAAGGCTACCAATATGTCACAAACAGAAAGTGCTGCTGCTCCATCCTGTGTTTTTCTTGAAGGGCAATTATAGCCCGTGTTTATTTAACAGCACTCAAGGAAGACTCCTTCCTGTTCTCCTTGAGGTGTCAGCGTGGGGTTTAAAGGGCCACTCTGGGACCTCCTCAACGGAGGGAGGATGGCCACGTCAGCACTTTAGAGGAGCGTCAACAAAAACATGACATTCCCTCCCAACAGCCATGCGTGTTGTGGTGGTAGAGTTCATTAAAAAGGGAAGGCTCACACGTGCACACACATAGCCCCCAGTTTGATTAAATATATGAATACTTGAATCTTTTGCATTTACATTCAATTATGCAAAACAGAACAAGTGTCGGGTCTTTCCTGGCAGTTACATGCAAATATTTCCCGACTGATACACTTGAGCATAATCTCTTCAGTCCTCTCTCAAACAACTATCTGCCAAGCCAACACGACAAAACATGTCTTTGTTCTGTGTGGCTGGACATGGGCTACCATTATATACTGTTTTCAGGGGATATATTTTAAGTCCTATGTATGAGGCGTGCACCGTGCACATGATGTTCACCGCAGCCTTATCTGTTGTGAGCAGGAGAGAAAAGTAGCTGCAGACACATAATGCTGCAGATACGATACAAGGACGGTGTGATGAGAGGAGCTTGGCCAAAGTAATTTGAAGTGCGAAAAGGTGTAGGGAAGGTGGCTTGAATTCATCCTTATTGAAAATGACGCAAGTTGCGTCTTCGTAGTGAGATTAACCAGTATGTGTGGAATGTTGAATGTTCACATAAAAGAAGGCACATTCTTGATTACCCTTCTCTTTTCTACGGCCTTCACTTCTTTCTATTTGT
This sequence comes from Salvelinus sp. IW2-2015, assembly GCF_002910315.2. Lineage (NCBI taxonomy): Eukaryota > Metazoa > Chordata > Actinopteri > Salmoniformes > Salmonidae > Salvelinus > Salvelinus sp. IW2-2015. The sequence goes on along the minus strand of NC_036871.1, from coordinate 13,052,106 downwards.
TTCCTCGTTCGGTTATTCATGATGTGGATACGTTTGTAGCGGTATAGCCCACTTCTTCTGTATGTACTGTAACTCTGTACTGCATCTCTTAGTAGGGGTGTAGGTTACAGAGGGGGTATAGGTAGGGTGGCAGGTAGCCTAGAGATTGAAAGTGTTGGCCCAGTAACCGAAAGGTTGCTGGTTTGAATCCCGAGTCGACAAGGTGAAAAATCTGTCGACGTGCCCTTGAGCAAGGCACATGTCCATGTGTCAAAACTTCCAGCCTGGTTTTCATAATTGCTGGAGGACTGAAGGTTTAAGCGTCCTGTCCTTGAGCCAGTGCAGATGTCAGGCCATCACAGCACCACTTTATTAAAGTCCTCACTGTGAAGTGACCATACTTATCGTAGGCTTTTGGCTGATATCGTTCAGTACGATAAGTAGCCTATACTAGAGATATGTGAAGTTTGAAATCAAATAAGATTGCTAATATGGGTGATTGTTAATGGGACAATTGTTGGCTACAACCATCAAACTAGTAGTATTTAAAAGGATAATAAAAAATGTGCACATTAATGTTATAAACTTATTGTTCTAATTATTGTGAAAGCATCAATTCAGGCAATTTATTGCGATATGGATTTTAGTCCATATCGCCCGGCTCTACTGTAGCACTAAAGAGAAAGGTATAACCGCAACAATTTCAGCCCTGTATCAGATTCATAATTCCAGCTATTGGCAAAGTTGAAACGTTTTGGACGGTATCAGATAACACAATGCAGGAAGCCACAACTTGCGATATGGCTGAAAGCCAGGGAGAGGGTAATTTACAAAGCAGGCTAATTCACTTTCATCTTTGTTGCAATTACTGGACAAAGCAACGTCCTTTGTAGTGTAGAGCTCTATTGTACTCATGCATGTTAAGTATTCATAAACAGCACAAACAAGCATTTCCTGAGAATTTCCAAATTAATCAAACTGTTAAAGTGCATCACACTAATAAAAGCTAAAAAGGTACATTAAACATTACCTTTCAACATGGAGAACTCACTTAACATGCAAAACCAATTGACAGAGGATGTGTTGAGCTGCTAACAAAAACATAGGACGATGTCAATGCCATTTCAAGTAAGTCAATAATCTATTTCCTGAATCCACTGAGTTGAAATGGAATAGACTCCAATCACCCAAGCCTGCTACACCAGTACAATGTCCTACGTTGTTGCTGTTTGACACAGCCATAGTTGTGAAGATGCTGTGTGGTGCTTTTTAACCATCAAAGTAATAAAGGCTGTGTAAGGTAATGCTGACGACAGCCTGTGACACACACACCAAAGCTCCCACTGTGGTATTGACGTCCAAGTGATGGGAGCCTCCCACTGTGATCAGCTATTTACTTCCTGGAACACATCTGGGTGCCAGCCTGCCAGGAGTTACCATAAGAACCATGACCAGGAACCCATGTGGAGGGCTCTACTGGGGCTTTACTATACTATTACGGACAGTTTCCCAGACTCAATTTAAGCATATTCCTGGCCTAAAAAGCACTTTCAATGGAGATTCTACCTTGAGAATGCTTAAGTCCAGGAGTAGGCTTAATCTGGGTCTGGGAAACCGCCCCAAAGGCTCTGCCTGAACTGCATTACGTAGATCTTCACTAGAAAGAAATACTAAAAAGTTATAAGGGAGGTTGGCTATGAGGTTTTTGTGCTCCGCTTGACAGTTCAGAGACATTCATGGCACTTCCTATGGAACACAATCTCGCTTTTCTTTTCCACAAGCCGTCGCAGCAGACCACTGAAGGGCTGGCATATCTCTGTCAGACTTCTAATAAAGCGTATCTTCTGGCAGACCACATGGAAAATGTCTCCGCTCACACTGGAAGGAGGCGGGGATTGGGATGGAACCATTGCTTCGCATGGATGGAATGACCCACTTTGGACTCCATTTAGAAAGGGAGTGAAAGGACAAAAACCCACTGGAGAGGAGCTGTGGATATCGGTATAAAAAGACTAGTAAATATGATAGCAGTTTTTTCACACTATGTGGCTTGACTTGGAAAACTCTGGGCCCTAGATATACTGTAGCTATAACCAGGTCAAGTTAGGTGATCAGGAAAAACTCCTGGCCCTAGTGAAGGGGGGGGTGATCCACCTCTTTAGTTATGGGACATACTGTACGTGTGGATCATAGACCTCTGGRCCATCTGGGATTCTCCCCAGGAGCAACGTGCTCAATTGAGCAGATGCCAACAAAAAAAMCCACAGAGGATTTGGCAAGGGGCCCAGCCCATCATTCAACAGCTAAAAAGATTCATATTTAATTTTCATGCTATATTGCTGAACGGTAGATAGAAAAACATCTAGGGAACCCTTTAAAACGATAGTAGCAAATTGATTCCACATGAGTCTGACAATGAAGGCGACACTGCAGTTTTACACTGTGTATAAAATTCAATAAACTACAGTGAGGTCAGACAAGGAGAAAGCATTGTTGAGGCGGATGTTGTCTAGTACTGCAGACTTCACTCAGCAGTATAGGGACCCTTACACAACCCGTATAGGGCTCCACCCACTATGTTGGAGCAACAATGAGTTGTTGGCCTTGCCAAACATTCATGACGCTTTCATCCTTTCCTGTAGCAAAAAAGATCATAAGGGAATATTGTACATAATGTAGAATTGTTTTCATCCAGCATCACTTTAGCCCAAAAAAGTTGCATTTGTGAAAGRTCTGGGAAAAGTGGACCAAGAATGACAATACTTGACATACAGCCTATTTTTTTTTCCAGCGCAGTGTTCTTGCTGAGAAAATTACWTAATTATGTTAAAGACATTAAATCACAGGCAATTCGCTTTTTTKTGTGGGGGAGGGTGTCCTGCACCCTGTAACCTGATAGACTATCCCTTTTGGGCCAAATTGTGCAACAAGACAAAGGGCACATTGATTAAGAAATTGAGCATAATTCATACTGAATTACGTGGCCATTTGCCAACACACACTTTCCACAATTAGAAAAACAGTTGCAGGTCGTATCGAGAGGAAATGAATGCACCGACTTGATCCGAAGCAGTTCCACGGGGACCTATTTCATGTAAATAATCAGTGTTCTCCCAAACACCTCTCATTTAATCACTTTGATAGGTAAAATGGTATAATCCTAATATTCACGCACGCTTACCTTGCTTCTCAATTCTGCAGTCAAACCGTACACTGGACCCTTGTTGAATTGAGTCATTTTCTTTGTTTTGCAAATGTRAAACAGTGTCAATAATTTGCACAAAAAAAAGTTGCGCCTTCTTCCACGTTTCCTCTGTTACAAAGTAGCAAGTTCCGTACAAGTGTTACAACTATGAAAATAAATCCGTAAACCTCTTCAATAGCCTGATTCTTCGACGAGCAGATGGAAAGAGAACGGAATTGAGCTTGCACAGAAAGTTCTGGTTCGCAGTAGATAGCTTGTCTTTCGACCAAAAAAAAGTGTGCAGCGCGAGAGACCTGCGGTAAGCCAATCAGAAGCCTTGATTTGCCCTGCACTCGCTCATGGATCGCAAGGAAGATAAAGAAATAAGGACGTTAAACACACGTTATTCACAATAACAGATTCACAATTTGGTTTGTCAAGTATCCCCTGATTAGGCTATATGACACTCCTACCATTCGATCCCTTTYCCATAAAATATCAATAGAATATAAAGTGAATTACAAACAATACAAATCATTTATGAAGATGTCTAATTGCATTATAGTAGGCTATCATGCAGCATATSCCTCTCTTCCAAGAGTCCTCCACAACAGGATGGTTTAAGGTAGTAATGCAAGAGTGACATAAATAATGCCTCCTTCCACAATGCATTGAGAAATGACAAGTTTACACTAGACTGAGATCAGCTCTAAAAAACAGCCTCTAGTAAGTCTCTGTCTATACTATCTCTACTTAAGCTGGCCAAATGCAAACAAATCATTCCCTCCCTCCCTGCATCCCTCCCCCTCCCTCCATGTGTTTCCTGTCCCCTGAGCAGTGCCATCAAGGGACTCCAAGTGTCCATAAACAGGAAGACTGTCCACAATGGAAACTTGCTGCCAGAACTGCTCATCCTGAAAATAACACAAACAGAGCTACCCTCTGAAGAACTCCCCATGCTATTCCCACCGTGAGGCCTAGCTGGGTCTCAGTCTCTGCCTTTTCCTCTGAAACACTCRGGGTGGTCTAGGCCTAGTCTACTAGTCTGTCTCCACTCCTGAAATAGTTCTGGGTTAAATGTCTGAGGAAAAGTCATTTGAAAAGTTGAGCAAAAACACAACACATTTTTCTCAGGATGACAGTCATACTATTACTGTATATGCCTCATAGAAAGAGTCAAGTGCATGKTATTATTACTGTTGGATTGAGTGTGGGCTGTCTTTATCAAACATTTTCATTCTGTACATGAAACATATTCATGCGTATGAGTCTGGTGTTTTGGATGTTACTTAGGTGATGAGAAAAAAAGTAAGGGAGGGAATTGGTATTCACCTAGGTAGGTAACAGTTGCCACAAAAAAGAAAAACAAACTGTGAATGGAAATTCAATTCCCTTTTTCCAATTTGTACAAGCAGTGACTATACAGACTCCACTGATCTGATTCAGCTCTTGTTCCAGTTTAACCTGTTGYGTAATTATTACTGTGCATCATTTCATGTTCACCAACAACTAATAAATGCCAACTGCACAACTACTGTAGGTAGTGTACTACTTACTGCATGCTTGATCCATTCACTGAAGCAATGACTGTTAGCCATTATGATTTTGCTTAGGAAGGAAGATAGCTAAGGCTTTCAGTTTACCGAAAAATACTGTAGAAGGTAAGACAATTGCTTAGTGCAGAAGACATTTCTCATGGAAACTGGCAGTGGGCTTATTTCAGCACATTGCAATGTCAAGACATTTACTGTTAAGTCCATCAGTCATTTTTTTCTCTCTCTACATCAGGTCCTGCCGGGAAATAGGCTACATGGCATGGAACTGTATTCCTGAGTGTTTAAAATGAGCAGTGTTAAAAATGTTTTGTGTGTGTGTGTGTGTGTGTGTTTGTGAGCCTATAGTGCTCAAACAAAAACAATTAGTAAAGCAGAGTACTGGCAACCAGCCATTGTCCATTAAATACTACCCAGTATAATAAAACACCATTTCCCATTTTTCCCAGCATGAGAATAGCTCCCACTGTAGGAAAAGATAGTTGCCTGGCTACCCAAACTCCTTGCTCAGGCCAAATGCTATGCCATGCCCATAGACATTAGTTTCTTCTCCGCAATGAGGGGATTTGATTATCTGGACCATATTACACCCATGGGAGGAGTTTGCACCGGGGRAAAGTGATTGGATTTATTTTGGATTATAATTATTTTTGGGGGAACCGGGCTGCCTCCTGGGTGTAAACCAGGTGCCCTATTCAAAGCCCACAGCGAAGTCGACTCTAGCCTAGGCTAGATTAACCACGTGGAGTAGTGTGAAGGAATCTGTATTTTCAAATGCGAAAGTGATTGCTTTTGATAAAAATGCTTTTTCTGCCTTCCAATGAAAACTAGTTTTATGGAAAATATATGTTGTATGTTTCTGGACGATGCACCATGCTGCCTTGTTGACAACATGGCCGAGCAGCGCAGATTAMTGTTCCATTTGAGAAGGGTGCTCCTCCCTCACCGCTTTTACCCGTTCWCGTCACAGGCCATAGACCAGTGCACCACAGCTCAGATTAATAGAACTCCCTCCGTGAGTCTGGATCTGAATACTTCCCGATGATTTCTAGAATGCAAACACATTCTAACCGTTCTGATTTGTCTCAGAAACCGATGGGTTGGGCCAGAGCCAGAACACAGGTGGGTAAAGYGGCATTAGAAAATTTGCCATTGGCTTTGATRTTCTGATTGGTTAGAGATGATCCAATCGCTGATGACTTTGTTTTGTACAACACCCCTTATTTTGACATCACTACAAACAACTTCAGMGATGGCAGTCTTAGATTGAAGTATGTAGCGAACATAGAGTAGCCAAATAATTCAGTTTGAGTCGTCAGGCAACAAAGATAGTACTCACCATGTCTGGGCCTCTTGGGATTAATGTACCGGTACTTGAAGTACTTATCTCATGATCTCATTCAAATGYCCTTGTATGGTCATCACATATCTGSGAATGCCAAGTTTCCCTCTCCTATGCGGTGAGCCCGCCATCCCACTCATCCCAACTCGGAATTCTCCCCAGCTATGGCCATTGGCTCCTACTGTCATGCATGATTTACTAGAAACCTAACAAGAAATCTGACCAGATTCAGGACTAGATGTATTCAATGTGTTCAAAAGCCATTTTTTAAACACCTATGTGGACTTATGTGGCCATTTGCCCCACACTTTTCAAAAGTTTCAGGTCGACTAGAGGAAAGAAAAGATGTGAATTTTCCCTCCCCACCAACTTTCCCTCTCCATCGTGGTGACACAACCATCCCACTCCTCCCAACTCTATTGTACACGTTCCCCATCTGTGACTCTTGGCCCCCTCTGTCATGTATGGTTTCCTTCCAAACAAACATGGAGTCGGAGCCCTATTAGGTATGGAGAATCTGACTGAAAAACACTATATAGAATGGTGACTGAGGTCCTGTATCAGCAGATTACACTGAGATGTGGTGCTACCCACTGCTAATGAGCACCCCTTTGTTGACCCTGACCCATGTAGAGTAGACATGCAGTAAAGCTCAGACAAATACTCAGCCTAGACATCTGAGAGAGACAAAGAAAGAAAGAAAGAAAGAAAGAAAGAGAGAGAGCAAGAGACAGAGACACAGAGAGAGAGAGAGAGAGAGAGAGAGAGAGAGAGAGAGAGAGAGAGAGAGAGAGAGAGAGAGGAATGCTTCCTAATGAATCACAAGGATTAAAAGGCCCAGTCAAGTCTAATTCTATGTTAACATCTCACTGTTTACAGTATATCTATACATGGAGACAATAACCTTTAAATAGGCAAGATAAGTCATAAAAGTTATGTCATTTCAATGGGGTAATGTTCTTGACTTTCACAATACACTTTTCATTCAGCCCTCTGTATCATGACCATTAAACATTTAAACATTTAAAAGGTTTGACAACCATTAAAAAGTATTGTGATTGATCGACACTTTCTAAACCTCTTTGCAAATCTTAGCTGAGGCATTCAGAGGCATTCGTTAAGTAATTTGAGTAATTAGCTCTCAAAATTAAGGTAACACTTCATCCGATGTACTTCATCAGATTTGTGGCCCCATTTACAGTAATAACAGGTTCAAATCAAATCAAATCAAATTGTATTTGTCACATACACATAGTTAGCAAGATGTTATTGTGAGTGTAGCGAAGTGCTTGTGCTTCTAGTTCCGAGAAGTGCAGCAATATCTAACATGTAATCTAACAATTCCACAGCTACCTAATACACACAAATCTAAGTAAAGGAATGGAATAAGAATATATACATATAAATATAAGGATGAGCAATGACAGAGTGGTGTAGGCAAGATGCAATAGATGGTATAAAATACAGTATATACATATGAGATGAGTAATGCAAGATACGTAAACATATTAAAATCGCATTATTAAAGTGACTAGTGATCCATTTATTAAAATGGCCAATGATTTCAAGTCTGTATGTATGCTGCAGCCTCTGGGTGTTAGTGATGGCTGTTTAACAGTCTGATGGTCTTGAGATAGAAGCTGTTTTTTAGTCTCTCGGTCCCACCTGTAAAGACATGCACCTGTAAAGACATCGCCTTCTGGATGGTCGCGGGGTGAACAGACAATGGCTCGGGTGGTTGTTGTCCTTGATGATCTTTTTGGCCTTCCTGTGACATCAGGTGCTGTAGGTGTCCTGGAGGGCAGGTAGTTTGCCCCTGGTGATGCGTTGTGCAGACCGCACCACCCTCTGGAGAGCCTTGCGGTTGTGGGCGATGCAGTTGCTGTGCCAGGCGGTGATGCAGCCAGACAGGTACTATGGTGGGTACTATGGTGTTGAATGCTGAGCTGTAGTCAATGAACAGCATTCTTACATAGGTATTCCTCTTGTCCAGATGAGATAGGGCAGTGTGCAGTGTTATGGCGATTGCATCGTCTGTGAACCTATTGGGGCGGTAAGCAAATTGAAGTGGGTCTAGGGTGACAGGTAAAGTGGAGGTGATATGATCCTTGACTAGCATCTCAAAGCACTTCATGATGACAGAAGTGAGTGCAACGGGGCGATGGTCATCTAGTTCAGTTACCTTTGCTTTCTTGGGTACAGGAACAATGGTGGCCATCTGAAGCATGTGGGGACAGCAGACTGGGATAGGGAGAGATTGAATATGTCCGTAAACACACCAGCCAGCTGGTCTGCGCATGCTCTGAGGACGCGGCTAGGGATGTCGTCTGGGCCAGCCTTGCGAGGAAACCACCAGCCTTGCGAGGTTTAACACGTATAAATGTCTTATTCCCATCTGCCAGGGAGAAGGAGAGCCCAAAGTCCTTTGTAACGGGTCGCGTTGGTGGCACTGTATTATCCTCAAAGCGGTTGGCCTGTAGAACATGCAGAGAGTAATATTGTTATTACGGAACATGCAGAGAGAGATTTTTGGAATTAGTTTGGTTAAATATTATCCAGAACAAATCCAGTTTTCTGAATGAATACTGTAAGCCAGTTGATGCTATTAGTAATTAGCCTCTTGGCTTGCTGATTTGTTTTGTAACGGAACATATTTATTTTGTGAGTATAAACCATAGGCTAGAGTAATCAGTAGTCATACACTTCAGCTCATGGCATAATATTGGATATTAAACCATGTTCAAATCATATTCACTTATGTAGAGGAACCTCAGGTAGCCTAATTGATGGAGGCATGCATACAGCAGCCTATTAATCATACATGAAGCAACACATTATGGGGTTGTTGTACTTTAATTTGATATAATATCACATAAGATAGCTATGTCATGTAAGAATTCCTCAGCTTGCTTGAGATTACTCAAGAAAGTGTAAATACTGTATTTATCAGTGGAAAACATTTGTGTTGGTGAAAAAAACAAGTGAAAAACAGAAAGGGAATCCCACCATCTAGTGGTGATTGTAAACAGCTATATTTTGTATTAACTTTTATTTAACCAGGRAAAACACATTGAGGCCTAGGTCTCATTTGCAAATGTGCCCTGGGAACAATACAGAAAATCAAATTATACACAATTTAAAACACAAAATGTATTAAATTAAATTTGCAAATATTATATAAACAATCAAACAAACACATGTATCAATATAAAAATTCCTAGTCTTTCTTCTAAACTGACCCAGAGACAACAACACATCCAAATGAAACGTTGCTYGAAGATTATTCCACATGATTGGGGCCTGGTAGGAAAAGGCAGATTTACCCCAACTCTGTGGATACACTTGGAGTCTCCTTAAATAACCAATCCTGGAATCTAGTGTAGTATTCTGAGTTTCTATATTTAAAAAATGATGTTAAGTAAATTGGTAGTTTATTGAGTAAGGCTTTATAAACAAAAACAGAATAAGGATGTGACCTATGCGTTTTTAGTGAGGTCCAACCAACTTTATGATAAACGCTGCAGTTGTGAGTGTCAAAACTGTCAGATGTGAAGTGCGCTGTGATAAATTGTGTCCAAGGGCTTCAAAACACTGTTACTGTAGCTGGATTCATGTATATAATATCGCCATAATCTATAACAGGAATAAATGTAGACTGAATKATCTGTTTTCTACTATTTAATGAAAGGCAAGCCCTATTCCTATAGAATAAGCCCAACTTAATTCTTAATTTCTCGACTAACTCGTCAACGTGCTTTGTAAAAGATAGCTTTTCGTCAATCCAGATGCCCAGATATTTATAGGCGAGGACACGATCAATGAGGGCACCATCTAACGTAGTTATGCACAAATCATCAGTTACATTATTACATGATTTGGCAAAAAGCATGTACTTGGTTTTATCAGCATTTAGTACCAACKACAAGTCAACCAAGGCTTTCTGCAAGGTAGTAAAAGCAGATTGAAGAGTCAACAGAGCCTGAGCTGCCRTAGGTGTWGTAGCATATACAACAGTGTCATCTGCATACAGATGAAAGTTACAGTTTTGTACAAATAGACCAATGCTGTTAATATAAATAGAGAAAAGAACTGGACCAAGAATCGAACCCTGTGGGACACCTTTTGTTATGTCTAGAAATCCTGATTTAACACCATCAGTAAGTACACACTGTGATCTGTCTTTTAAATAATTCTCAAACCAGCGACAAGCAGCCTGATCTAAGCCAATCGTAGAGAGTTTCTGAATAAGTAAGGTGTGATCCACAGTGTGAATGCCTTGCACAGGTCAATGAAGAGGGAAGCTCGGTGTTTCTTCGTATCCAAACAATTTATGACATAATTTAAAACCATAGAAGTAGCAGAGATGGTACTATAACCTGRTCTGAACCCTGACTGTTTTACATTCAGAAAAGATGTAGCAGTTAAAAAGGATCTAAGCTGAGTATTAATCAATGATTCCAGGATTTTTGCCAGGCAAGAGAGTTTGGAAATGGGACRATAATTATTTTGATCACTCTGGTCGCCACCTTTATGTAGAGGAAGTACATGGGCCGCCTTCCAAACTCTAGGCATAGTACTTGATGTAACTGTCAAGTTAAAAATATGTGTTAATGCTTCCGCAATCAATGGAGCAGAAAGCTGTAATAAGAAGGGATCAAGCATATCAGCCCCAGTTGATTATTTTTACATCAATCATAAGTAGCTGTTCCAACACATCAGAAGTAGACAGTTGCTCCAGAGAGGTCCTTTATCAAGTCGACTAGCAACTGGATAGAGGACAAGAGAGCAACTGAATATGCTGGTCATATTGTGGCATTAGCTTTCCCACAACACTGTTTACTTATATGACTGGTTCAATGACATGCTATGGGKGAATGGCATACAGTAAAGTAGTACGATACTCCACACGGTTCTTATTTCCACGTTCAAAACAACTAAAACTTGGAAACTCTGAAACCRACCAGTGGAGGCTCCTCAGAGGAGGAAGGGGAGGACCATCCTCCTCAGTGAATTTAATTTAAAAAAAAAGTTAAACATTGAAAAAGTTATCATTTTTAGATAAACCTATAATAAATATAGTCACCAAATAATTAATTAAAACACACTGTTTTAAATTGGTCTACAGTAGCCTCAACAGCATTCTGTTTGGTAGCATCATGGTGCAGTCGGAGGACAGCTAGCTTCCATCCTCCTCTGCTACATTGACTTCAATACAAAACCTAGGAGGCTCTTGGTTCTCACCCCCTTCCATAGACTATAACACAGTAATTATGACAACTTCCGGAGGATGTCCTCCAACCTATCAGAGTTCTTGCAGCATGAACTGACATGTTGTCCACCCTATCAAAGGGTCAGAGAATGAATTTAGTACTGAAAGTATAAGCTACAGCTAGCTAACACTGCAGTGTATAAAATGTGGTGAGTAGTTGACTAAAAGAGAGGGAAAGACAATAGTTTAACTGTTTTCAACAAATTAATTTCTTCAAAAATGAAGAAGCAAGAGAGAGAGAGAGAGAGAGAGAGAGAGAGAGAGATTTTCATATTTTTTCACTTTCAGTTTCACTTACTTAGCTAGCAAATGCAGCTGACTAGTTTAGTTACTCGAACACCTGGCTCAAACAGAGGGATGCTATGTTAGCTAGCTGGCTATGACTATCCAACACYGGAACTCTTCCAAGTYAAGTTAAGCTTTTGGTTTTATTAATTTATTGCCACCGGGGCCCGCCGGTGTAACTSCTTACTGACTATACACTGTAACATTACTTAATGATTGTAGCGGGTTTACTCGCGCATTAGTTCTATTAACTATGTTGACTAGGACATTACTTTAGCAAATATGGGGACAACGATGTAGGCTGTGTGTAGYGGTTATGACATGGTTTGGCTTGGAAAGTTTTTTTTGCCTGGTCACATACAGCTKATGTGTTGTTCATTGAAGTCCACAAACGAAGGGAAAAGGTGAGAGGAGGAGAGTGCATTGAGGAGAGAAGGAATACAATGTGGCTGCTATGAAAGTGAACTGTGTTTATGCGTGATCAGAGTATTCATTCTGCCGATTCTGTTGCAAAACGTTTATTAAACGGAAGCAAACGACACAGGGATAAAAATATCTGAATTTTAGACTAACTGTTGGACTAATGATTACACCCTGGATAAGCTAGACGCAGGCAAGAGTGTGCAAGGCGGTATTGAATGTGCCACTGTCTGTTCATGTGTCACTGTCTGTCATCTACATTTTTTCTCTCAACCTGTGTGCACCTACATTGTAAACTTTAATTCATAGGCTAGTTTGTAGCAAACTCATGATGGGTATAGGGAAAATTTGAGTATCATGTAGTAGCCTAAACCTATCGATGTGTTACATTGAACTGGGTGAATGGAATATGAATGACAGTCATCCATCATGCTGTAATAGAAATAAGGCCATGSTCAATTGTCCTGCCTCATCATAAACGGCACTGGCCGCCACTGGAATCGACCAATAGGAAGCTCTACAAAAAATGATGTATGTACATTTTAACTCTGAGGTTATAACAATCTGTTTCGTCACACAATACCCACACGCACATTACTGATGTTTTAGGAAGAGCTACCGACGCATGTACAGTTGGTGTATATAAAATACGCCGTGAGAGTGTTTGTGTACAAGCCACTGCAATGCCAGAATTGTAAAAAGTTTGKACACGTGTCAAGWGGGAACAGGCTGAATATGTTTGTGGCTGAATGCATTTTTTTGTTAAAGCGTTATAGAGTCGGAGCCTTCCCTGTTTCTAGTCCACACTCCAGTCCAGTTGGTGGCGGTAATGCACATTAAAGTTGGTTGTCAACCGCCACAAAAAAATCCACCAAAGAAGAAGAAGAAGAAGAAGCAGCAGCGACATACAGGGAGAGGTGCGAAATGGAGGGAGGAAGATAGATATCTGACTTTAGAAGACAATAGAGGCTGTAAAAACTATTGTTAAAAAAAAAAAAAAGTAGCTTACCTTCCACATCCGGGTGCAACTATCAAACATCAGATGAATTCACCGCCTAACAGTGGCTTTCAAAACAGGCTTAGGCTAAATCTTTTCGGGGAAAAAAAGCCACAAAGGAATAGGCCTAGTCATTCCAAATATAGCTAGCTYGTATTAACTTGAGCATCATTTTTCTTTAAAATATGGAAAGGCAGCGTTATGATTAGGCTATTTCAAAGCCATTTCATGACTATGTGAAAAACAAGGTAAGTTGACAGGGTCACTAGCTAAAGCAAACGAGTCATAAAACAGGATTGTTTACATTTTCTCCTGCATGAACATATGCTGAAGTCATTCTAGTCATTTCAGCCTAAATATTTCCCGCTACCAGTTTTACGCGTTTAACTTTTAGTCAATATAAAAATCTCAACATAGGTGTAAAGCAGTTGTCCRTATAGCGACCAACTCCTATTGTAGATCTACACAGCCTGCGTTGCGATGTGGAGTCACTTTTCCTAAATATGTCGGGCAACCAGTTTTACGGGTACTCTCTTGTACACAGCCTGGGTTTCGACATCACGGGGGATATTTATATATCGGGAAATGGTATTCCCCTTGAAATGCACTTGGCCTTACTCGCACTTCTGTAGCGCACGTTGACGGGACGGTTATAGGGTGTCATTGCCAGTGGAAGTCTTGTTACTCCTTGTAGCACCTTTACTCGGGGGAATAGCATTGCTTAGAAACTACGACAGTGGCTTGAGGGTAAGTACAGTATGCTTCTGTCAATGGTGTGCGATATGCTTGCCTTGTATCAATTGTCTGCCTGTCTATTGACCTATCAGTATCACACTTAAGTGATGCTACTGTCTTATGGACTTCTGTCAGTACAGTATCTACCCTCATAACCCAGTACTACAGTATACTGTACTCGGTGTCTACTGTAGAGATAATGTTGTATTGTTCAGTAGTTATTCGTGCTTTAGTTTGAAAAAGTATGCTATGTCTACTTTATCTTTAAACAGGTCAGCTGTTCAGATTTCTGTCTGACCACAATTTAGGCGATTCCACAATTTCTTATATTTCCTCAGTCATTGGCTATTTCAGACAGGTTCACTTGTGATCAACAACTACCTGACCCAGACACTTGAGGAGAGCTTGGCRAGGTTCCCCATGTTTCCTTTCATTTGTGGAGGAGGGTTGGGGTTTAGGGCTGTGGGGACATGTAGGGGGATCTGCTTGTGTCCMTGTATTTAGTTACAGACCATCAGCGATTTTGGCACAGAGCCAGATGGGGTCAAAGAGTTGTTTACAAGTATGATTGGTCGGCCCACTCCTGTTAGCTAAAGGTGAGGTTTGGTTCATTCAATCGATTTTCTTAAGGGCACTAGGAATGTTTCTCACCATTTTGAGGAATCAACACTTCTACATGGACATGTTATTCTTAGTAGGGAGTTGAGCAGAATTTGAGTTGTTCTACGATTGAGAACCTCAAAAAACAAGAAATACAGAAACACTTCAAGCAACTTTTAGGAATGCAGTTTGCCATAGTTGCACTTCCTCCTAAAATGCCTCTCACCAAATAAATCCTTGCATAAAATATGTCCCCTCCAGCTTTAGTAATGACAGGTAAACAGAAGGTCGGGGGTCATCTACTACACCCCTTCACCAAAGGATCTGATGACCACATGAGTGAGAGTGTGACTGGCCTATTTGTAAAGCAGTGGGGGAGTACATGAGATGTGGCTTTGGCTGACCCATGGACTGATTATGACCTTAACGTGATAACGCAACTAAATCAACAAATACTATGTAGGAATAGGCAAATAGTCCACTGTTTCAAGGCAGCCGGTGGTAAATACATGGGTCCTGGCCCGAGGTCAGATACTGCAGAAGCAAGTGATGACATACAGTCCAACATAATTGGTACCCTTGATAAAGATGAGCAAAAAGTACTGTATAAAATAACTAATTCAAATACTGAGCTATATTGTATGCTCRAATAGTAAAAAAACAAATACTTTTACACTAATACAATTGTTAAGTGAAATAGATTTTGTTTAACAAGTAATACAAATAATTCTCAACAAGATTGGTGTCAATTATTGGCACCCCTGTTTTCAATACTCCGGCACCCTCCCCTTGCGAGGATAACGGCACTGMGCCTTTTTCTRAAATGTTTTATGAGGTTGGAGAACACATTGCAAGGGATCTKAGACCATTCCTCTATACAGAATCTTTCCAGATTGTTTTGTCTGTGCTTATGGACTGCCTTCTTAAATTCAAACCACAGGTTTTCAATGGGGTTCAAGTCCAGAGACTGAGAAGGCCATTGCAAAATGTTGATGTTGTGATCAATTAACAATTTCTTTGTGGTTTTTGATTAGTGCTTGGAGTTATTGTCTTGCTGGAAAATCCACTTGCGGACAGTTTTCAGCTTCCTGGCAAAGGCAATCAGGTTTTTTTGCTAAAATGTCCTGGTACTTGGGAGAGTTCATGATGCCGTTGACCTTTTATCAAGGGCCCCAGGACCAGTGGAAGCAAAACAGCCCCATAACATCAAAGATCCACCACCATATTTTGCAGTAGGTGAGATTATTTTCTGCATATGCATCTTTCTTTTGACGCCAAACTCACCACTGGTGTGCATGGCAAAAGAGCTCTATGTTCATGTCATCTGACCAGAGCACCGGTGCCAATCCACRTACCAATGCTGTTTAGMAAACTCCAGGCGTTTACATTTGTTGGTTGCTCTCAATAAGGCTTTTTTTCTGGCAACCCTTAAAGAGCTTCTTGGCATGGAAGATTGTAGATTTGGGGATTTGGGTGACACGAAGACGTAACCAAGTTCGGTAATTCTCCAACTTTGGCCACTGGATTTTTCTTTGCCTCTCGAACCATCTTCCTCACTGCGTGGTGCAACTGACATTTTGCGCGCAAGGGAGGATGAAGAAAGCTTGCCTTGAATCACTGGGCATCTTGTTATGACATGCATTATCTGAATTATACCTACAGAGGAGTGGCTTTTATGGAGGAACTTGTGTGTGCAGAGCAGCACTATAATTAAAACGCGACTTACCTTTTTGTAATTAATGAATCCAATGTAAAATGTTTTTTTTTGTAATGCTTGTAACGTCCTCAGTAGGCTGCAGTAACCTATGCTTCAGCGGGGAGGTGCAGGTAGCCTACGCAAGCTACTGGTAAAGATTTCCAGCTAGCAAACTCACCACAAATGCTGGAATATGTTTCTSAGTGACAGAGTGAGGGCTTTGCTAGGTGATTTTAAAATGTTTTTTGGGGGACTGGAAAAAAATGCTTGGAACATAAAAAACATTATTAMCCGGTTCCAATGCTTTTAAAGTAACAGTTCTGCTCCTGAACAGTATAGATAGCTTTCATCTCGGGTTCAGCTTTCATTTTCGGTTCTGTTCCCTGAACCGGTTCCAGCGTTTTGATTTCCACACTGAGTTTGGAATAATACTGTGATATTGTGAAACTGATAACGAGCTTTTAGTGTAAGAGCTGTTTGAAAAGACTGCCTCAAATGTCAGCCTCTTTTGGCAGGATTTTGTTTTGGGCTGCTTGGTTACAGGCTATAAATTAGGTAATAGACCAGTAAGAGAGTTTCAAACCTCTCTGCCAATAACAGCTMWTTTAAAATGTTCCCCTCCCCACTTAGACCACKCCCAGACAGTCCTAGCAAAAGATGGCATGAGAAATTGCTCTTTGCTAAGAAGCCCCAGTATTTTTTATTTTTGCTTGATCATTTTTTACATTTAAAACAATCAGAGTAAGATACTTAATTGTTAACCAGAAATGTTTTGATGTAGAGATTAAAAATGGCTGCATTTGACCTTTTTTAAGCTGAAATKAATTTTAAAAAGTTGAAAATKAATGCAGATTTTATTTATAAGAATCTTTAGGGGTGCCAATAATTGACGTTTTGAGAGAGAAACTATTACATCTCTTTGAGTGAGTGTATTAGTATAAGATATCAGTTGATGTAGTCTGACTGACTGTGCTGTATGTTTTCATATCTCACGCTCCTATTTGACACTCTACTATGAACTCACACTCCCCTGTCTGTTTTTTCAATCTCTCTCAGTAACGAGTGATCATGGAGAGCTTCTCTCCGCTGGTCCTGTCCATCGCCGCCACCAGCTTTGTGACGTTCCAGTGTCTGTTCCACTTTGTCAGCCCCTGGATCTCTGCTCAGTTCTTTCCTGGGTACCACCGTCTCAGTCCCAGACACACCATAGAGTGGAACTCCAGGTACAGCATCTGATCATCTGAGAAATGATATGATTGACTATTCAGTCAAAGCTCCTATCAGAAGACCTATTGTATTATCATTTTCCCAGTTGAAGCATATTTCTGAGCGTAGACACTTTCAAATATCGTTGTCGAGAATTGTCCATATGCGTGGAATACCACCGCTGCCACCAAATGTTGCGTTTAAGGAAGTATGCTTTTCTGAGTATTTGTGTCTGTTTTTTGTTTTTTCTAGAACTGTGTCTACGTTGCACGCCTTGATAGTGGGGCTTTTTTGTCTCTACATATTACTTCATGATGATGCAGTCAATTATGACCCTGTCTGGTAAGAATCTCCCTGACTACTGAGTGATAAGTGTGCAATCCTTGGTAGAGTAGTCATATTTTGTATATTTGACACCAGACTTTCTTATCATATTTTCAACATGTGCTTTGTGCTATCTTGCCAATAGGGGAGATCCGTCACTGGTGAAAATAAATGTGGCCATAACCTGTGGCTACCTCCTATCAGGTGGGTCTCCACTTCAGACATGTCTAACCCTTGTATTACTTTGCATATTCCCATGGATTATGTTGACCCATACAGTGAGCTATCTCCCTTGTCTGTCTTGCAGATATGCTGCTCATATGTTACTATTGGCGGGCGATAGGGGACAAGTTTTTTGTAATCCACCACCTGGCAGCACTCTATGCTTACTACTATGTACTGGTGAGTTCCTTACTGACCCAGAGCAGAATGTGCAGGCAAGATGGGGAAGGGACATGGGCCAAGGGTGAACACCCATGTAGTTTGATGGGATGGGTTAGAGTGGATAACAAAAGTCTGGTCAGTGATGAAATAGTAGAGTTCCACTTTAGTCAGCATTATATTTGGAACACWTTGATTTACAGTGTTGGTACTGTGTAATTGACCTATAAGTACATTGCTACAAGTGTTATTACTCAGTTTTAATAATTGCAAAACGTGTTTTACTGCACTTACGAGAGTATTACCCAGTAATGGAACATTACAAATTGTTTCCCTCCCCTCTTTGGAAGGTACAGTGTAAGTGAGTAGTTACAGTTGTCAAGCACTTTTGATATGTTGCTTGTTCAATTGTATCTGTATCATATAAAAATCGCTACGGATAGAGTTTAAACTAGGTATTTGGCTGACAATTTGAGTTTTATTGAGGAAGGACACTTTGCACTGTCTTTTGTGCATGTATGAGTCAGAAGAAATATTTGGGAGCTAGTTGGACTGAAAATCATTGTTTTTGTTGCATTTATTGCATATCTTCATTTGACGTACCACCGAAAGCTAGACAACAGTGTAGGTAGGTAGGTAGGTAGGTAGGTAGGTATAGATGACGGTTCACTCTTGGTCCTGTCCTGTGTAGGTGTTCTGGGCCATCAGGTTCAGTGGCTGCTAAGACTAACGATGATGACAATTGGGACCATTTTTTGCATGGAATGTGATGGCTTGTAGTGCGGGTTTCCAGGACACATTCAGCCTAGTCCTGGACTAGAAAACATGCTCAATGGAGAGTCGCCATTGAAAGTGCTTTTTAGTCCCAGACTGGGCCTAATCTGTGTCCCAGTAAACCATCCTGTAGATGTTCTGTCTATAATGCATGAAGCCTTCCCTTCACTCAGTCTGTAATGGTGATAGGTGCATGCTGCCTTTTTTGTTGTTGTTTGTTTTGACCTTTCAACCCTACAACCTATACAACTATACAAAGAAAGGGACCTCTCATATATTTCCAAGTCACCACTGACTTATTTCAGTAAACTAGGTAATGTTAGAATGGATTGTAGAGTAAAGGTTCTGAAATTGATCATGACATTAACTTATCTGTCATCGACATAGGTAGTCCATACATCTTTTATTTTATCGGGAGTGTTTGTTCTCTTTTTCAATGTTGGGATGGGGTCTTTTTAATTGTGCCAGTTCTCACTAGTTGCACTTCTGTTTTGTGTAGGTATGTATTTTTTCTGTCTCTCCTCCACTAACATGTGTGATAGTGATGCACCGATATAACATTTTTGSCCRATACCGATATTTTCCTTGCCCAAAAAACGTTACGATAAGTGATATAMATTTTTTTTGCGGYCTTTTAAGCATTCTAGTACAGTTAAATAGTTAACACACACACATGGACGCAGCGGTCTAAAGCACTGCATCTCAGTGCAAGAGGCATCACTACAGTCCTGGTTCGAATCCAGGCTATCACATCCAGCCGTGATTGGGAGTCCCATAGGGCGGCGCACAATTGGCCCAGTGTAGTCCGGGGTAGGCCATCATTGTAAATAAGAATTTGTTCTTAACTGACTTGCCCAGTTAAATAACAGGTTACACACACGCACCACACTGAGCAAAAAGTTATTTTGTTGGCATTTACGTATGTCCTCATTACCAGAAACATAATCAAAACCTATTTCTTTCACTTACTTGCTGTGCTGTTTCGTTGTTCATTTGTTCAGTCATTTCATTCTCAACCAGGATTTCTATGGAACGCCGTTTGGGTCTYTGCGTGTCAAAAAATATACTATTTAACACGTCAAATAAGCTTGTTGACCAATCAGGACCTGAATATGACTGCATGTCACATAATAATTGAACGAGTTCATGGATTTTGTATGTAGTTATGAAATACGAGTGATATTGTAATATGTTACAACGATTCATCGATATATACGAATGCTGTGATGCTGATAAAGTTGTCTCGCACACCTACAGTGCTGGTCATAAAAATTWAAAAAAGCTATGGATGCAAACRATGTTCTTGCCCAAAAACATAGCAAAACGACAATCTGTTTCAGTAGCTATATTTAGCTAGCTAACTATATAACTAGGTGTCATCTAAAATAACCCTAATTTATAAGACAGTTCTTAYTTGATTAATGGTGGTCAGACCCATCTATGTGAAGCTAGCCACAATAAGGATTAGCCACAATAGTGGACTTTGCAGTTAGCCTTCAAAATAAAAGTATGTCATTGACAGTGATGCAAATTAATATAAATAGTAGAATTATGCCATAATTGAATAGATAATGCTAAACGAGGTTGGAATGTTGTTATATAAAATCAACAAAAGTCAATCAATCAATAAAATGTATTTATATTGTCCTTCTTACGTCAGCTTTTGTCACAAAGTGCTCTACAGAAACCTAGCTAAAACCCCAAACAGCAAGCAATGCAGGTGTAGAAGCACGGTGGCCAGGAAAAACTTCCTAGAAAGGCCGGAACTTAGGAAGAAACCTAGAGAGGAACCAGGCTATGAGGGGTGGCCAGTCCTTCTGGCTGCGCCGGATGGAGATTATAACAGAACATGGCCAAGATGTTCATAGATGACCAGCAGGGTCYAATAATAATAATCACAGTGGTTGTAGAGGGTGCAACAGGTCAGCACCTCAGGAGTAAATGTCAGTTGGCTTTTCATAGCCGATCATTCCGAGTATCTCTACTGCTCCTGCTGTCTCTAGAGAGTTGAAAACCGCAGGTCTGGGACAAGGTAGCACGTCTGGTGATCAGGTCAGGGTTCCATAGCCGCAGGCAGAACAGTTGAAACTGGAGCAGCAGCATGACCAGGTGGACTGGGGACAGCAAGGAGTCATCAGGCCAGGTAGTCCTGAGGTATGGTCCTAGGGGTCAGGTACTCTGAGATAAGACAGAATAAATACCCCAGATATAACAGACTGACCCTAGCACCCCGACACATAAACTATTGCAGCATAAATACTGGAGGCTGAGATAGGAGGGGTCGGGAGACACTGTGGCACCGTCCGACGATACCCCCGGACAGGGCCAAATAGACAGGATATACCCACCCACTTTGCAAAAGCACAGCCCCCACACCACTAGAGGAATATCTTCAACCACCAACTTACTAACCTGAGACAAGGCCGAGTATAGCCCACGAAGATCTCCCCCATGACACGAACCCAAGGGGGGGCGCCAACCCGGACAGGAAGATCATGTCAGTAACTCAACCCACTCAAGTGACGCACCCCTCCTAGGGACGGCATGGAAGAGCACCAGTAAGCCAGTGACTCAGCCCCTGTAATAGGGTTAGAGGCAGAGAATCCCAGTGGAGATAGGGGAACCGTCCAGGAAGAGACAGCAAGGGCGGTTCGTTGCTCCAGTGCCTTTCCGTTCACCTTCACMCTCCTGGGCCAGACTACACTCAATCATATGACCTACTGAAGAGATGAGTCTTCAATAAAGACTTAAAGGTCAAGACCGAGTCTGAGTCTCTCACATGGGTAGGCAGACCAGTCTATAAAAATGGAGCTCTACAGGAGAAAGCCCTGCCTCCAGCTGTTTGCTTAGATGTTCTAGGGACAATTAGGGGGCCTGCGTCTTGTGACCGTAGCGTACATATAGGTATGTACGGCAGGACCAAATCAGAAGGTAGTAGGTTAGCAGTAAAACCTTGAAATCAGCCCTAGTCTTACCAGGAAGCCAGTGTTGAGAGGCTAGCACTGGAGTAATATGATACTTTTTTTTGTTAATTTGACAAAATTCTATTGAAATCACACTGGATGTATTATTCTTTTTTAGTATTGCATTGGGGGCATTCTTATTTCTCTGTACAGCCTTACCTATGGATTGTGGATCAATGACATGGGATATCAGTCTACTCAGTGACACCCAGAGAACATTAGCATCGTGGCTCATATTGCGGGACTCTGAAACAACTGTGAATTGAGCCACATTTATTGTCAACCTATGTGTAYTGAACAATATTCCAGAGGAAAAACAATACTGGGTGGATGTTTTGGAGTCAGATAACTCTGAGGAGGACGTTGGGAAAAAAATCTCTTGTGTATTGAGTAGACTGTTACCCTATTTCATTGATCCCCAATCCTTAGATAATGCTGTACAGTGCAATATGAATGTCAATACACACAATATGCTGACTGGGGAGGTGAWTTGTCACAGTCCCGCGATAAGAGCTGCAACGCTAATATTTACGTAAACTCTTCACAGTTGTGTTCTGTGGGTGTCASCGAGTAGACTGATACCSCATTTCATTGCTTCACATTCCAACCTTCTTTAACATTATCTAGTCTAAATATGGCATGATTCCACCAATTGTAACTGGCATCACTTTCAAAGGGGTACTTTTATTTTGAAGGCAAACCACAAATTCCACTATTGTGCCTAATCCTTATTGTGGCTAGCTTCAACAACACATAACCCAGTCCGGTCGAGCCTCACTAGCCAGATGAAGCTAGCTGGCTGCTTATAACGTTAGCTTTGGGCAACAGGGTTAAGTAGCTGGCTAGCTATTTATTTTCATGAACTGAAGTTCAATTTCAATAGGCGAACAACTGGGTACCTAGCTAATACTTACTCACAAGGATTCCTAAATCATTGCTAAGAATAGTGAAAATGACTGCAGTTTCTATTGGTCATTGTTGTCAGGCTGGTTGTATTGGTGCTAGCTAGGTWCCAAGCTAAAGCTAGCTAGCTACCCCATAAGTTGTGGTYGAACAAATAATGCTTTATTACCAACGCGCTATTGTAAACACATCGTTTGTGGCCGGTGTTTGCTTGTTTGCAGACTTTTTTTGTACAGCTTTGACAGTGCTACTGATAGTATTGGTGGCGCTTGGCTTGCACGTGCATATTCAAAACACACAACATTCTCTAATAGAACTGTGTTATTTTACGTGTCGAATTTAAAGCTTATTAAACGCATCAAGTAGTGTTATTGTCATATAGTGTTATTTGACGTGTATATTTTTTGACACGCAAAGACCCAAATGGCATTCCATAGTATGTCGTGAAGCTAATAGCAGTGACGCTATTACYGTTTAACTCYGGTAGGGCAGCAACTGAACAATAGCGTACTTGGTAACGTTAGTGTGTACCGGTGCTCGACCAGTCGCGAAAGCCAACGTCACCCAAGACAGAGAACGGTTGATTGTCAAGGGCAATTAATTCCATTATCTTGGCGTTAATGGATTTCRCCTTTGAGTTGTYTCACTGTAATTTTCTTACTCTTTCAAATGACTGCTCGACTTGTTGACTGCTCGATCCACACAGCAGACATTGTGGGCTAGGTTAGGAATGATGTGTTGCAGGTGTAGTACAAMATTTTACGTGGCGTCATTAYATCATGTACCTACGTTATATAGTTATGCACATCAGCTTTGACATTTCRTTTTCACATCGGCGTTAAACTAGACATTGGGTCGATACTGATGCATTTTTTTTAGCTAATATCGGCCGATTCCAATATRTTCACTGACATATCGTGCATCCCTAATGTGTGATCAATTAACCTAGTCTTGTGTCTCTAACATGCTAACTATACAGTCCATGCAAAAAATGGCCTAAACAAAGAACAGGCCGGTATCAATTGGCTAGGTACAGAAGGGGCCCCTTCCTATCTTGTCTGTAGTGGATTCTGTTGTGGTACATTGAGCACATGTTGCCTAAWAACAGTATGGACTTACCAGTACTTAGAGGTATGAGCATGCACTGCTGGAATGTTCACCACCACTTTTTGTACACATTTTGAAAATGTCTGTGACCCAAGTTTATTAACTGTGTCATAACCCCAGTAAGTGCACCTCAATTTTTCCTTTTTAGAGATTGTACAGTAAGTTTACGATCATGATTTATCCTGAACTCAAATATTATTGAGTGTACTTCTCTTGCCATTATTTTCTTTGCACTTTGTTCTTTCTCTTTTAGAGCATAGGAATGTTGCCTTATTTTGCTAACTTCCGTCTGGTCGCAGAGCTTTCCACTCCTTGTGTGAATCAGCGGTAGGTAACTTCAATGCCAAATAGACTCATGCACGTGCGCAAACTCGCACGCACAACATTACCTGGGAAGTAGAGGGAACCTTGTAAAGTAACCATTTGGTGCCCTGAATGTATTTGCAGAAGGGTTTTTGTCGTTGGTAGTAGTGCATTTAACCATTTCAKAAACCGTATTGACTGTTAATGTGTAACTACTTATAGTAAGTCAGACCAGACACACCCAGCCAAAAGCTTGTATCTGACAGCATTATTAGAGACCCATGTTTCATACTTAAACACATTTGAGTCCCATTTCTAATTGTATACTATTATCCTGATTTGAATCCAAGAAAGACAAAATACAGATGCAATGTTAAAGAATTGTACTTAAAATCTTTCAAGTGCTGGGTATATGTGCCTTCAKAAAGTGTTCACACCCCTTGACTTATTCCACAGTTTGTTGTGTTCATTTAATTTTTTATCAATTTTTAATTAAAACAAAAAAACACCCATATACACACAATACCCCATAATAAAGTCAAAACATATTTTTAGAAATGTTTGCAAATTTATTGAAAATGAAATACAGAAATCTCATTTACATAAGTATTCACAAAAATGTCTAAATATGTATTCACTTTGTCATTAGGGTTTTGTGTGTATATGGGTGATGGGGGGGGGGAAGGGGGAGAAATCTATTTTAATCCATTTAGAATTCCGGCTGTAACCCACAAAATGTGGAATAAGTCAAGACGTAGTACAATGACTTTTGCCATGTCCCCTCCCATCATGGTGGAGGATTGTAGCGTAGTGATACACATTTTACATAGGGCTGGCCATTGAATACTGGGGACTCTTTCTGAAGGCACTGTATATATGTGTAATGTAGGGGACCTTTCTGGAACAATGCCAGTTGATATCCATGACTCCATTACAAAGTGAGTTCATCTTCAACTCTTATCTCACTCTGTCACCATCCATAACTGTCCTAACTGTATCTATCTTTCAGCTGGTTCTTTGAAGTGCTTGGTTACCCAAAAAGATCATTACCAAATATGGTCAACGGCATTGCCATGACGGCATCCTTCTTCCTGGTGAGGATAGCGGTCATGCCACTGTACTACAGCCGGATGTATGCCGTGTACGGAACGGAACCCTTCTACCGGGTGACCTTTAGTGGCCGCTGTGCCTGGATGGGCCCCAGTTTCTGTCTAGACATTATGAACGTGATGTGGATGCATAAAATGGCCCGTGGCTGCATTGGTGTCCTGCGTTCTCCTGGAAAGGTGAATGTGGAAAAGCTGCAGAATGGGAAAGTGCACTGAGGGATTGAAAAAGGCAATGGTGTTATTTTATTATATGTCTGCTTCAAATGGTTCATGGACATTTTTGGATCAAATGGTTCATGGACTGGAAATGTCATGAGAGTCCCTATTATCCCATGACCAGCCCTAGGTAAATTGCGTACCACTACACTTATCTGCCTAGAATACTTACAATTAAACACGCGCTAAAGTCCTCCACCATGATGGGAGGGGACATCGTAAAAGCCATTGGACTATCTCTCCTCTTGGTCATTACAGATAGAGAGTAAGTGAATGGACGGTGTGACATCATGGATGGAAACAGACAGACAAATACTCTTGTCTGCTGGACCCTTTGTTTCTAAATTGTTTATGTCCACCCAAAGGTGTCTTGTGCATATTGCCAAAATGATATGAACTGACATGGATGAGAATGGAAGAGGAGCTCACATTTTTCTAATGTTTATGAAGCTGTAAAGATGGCTCTTGCACAAATATCATGAGAGATATATATATGAACAAAAATAACCTAATTACTTACCTAATTACTCATTAAATCTGTGTTTTCACCAGCATTAGAATGTAAAAGATGTATATTAATCAGACTCCTACTGAAGTCTCTCTGCTCAGGAGCCTGCTCATGTTTGGAACATACAGTAGGCCTAGGAATTATCAGTCATGTTCATAAATTATCAGGGTAGCTTAAGACAAACCATAGCAAACATGCCAGATTGTGTCATTTTATCTCTAGAAGTGACCTTACTAAGTGATTTATGATAACAGCCATGAAAGTGCACTTATGTCTAACCGACACACACACAGTAGAACTTCACACGAGCAACTTTGCAGAGTTAACAAATGATTGATAATACTTCATTATTAACTGTTGAAACAGAGCTTCATAATGTGAAATCCCTGTTTGTTTTCTGGATGAGAATATGTTATTTATTGTGACATTTACAGCCATGGTAGTTTTAATATTTCTTTTTTTTTTAACGCATTTTATTAATGTACTCTTCTTTGAGTAAGTGATAACTAAATGTCAATAGCTGCTTTAAATAGTCTTCAGTTGTCAGCAGACAACACGTGTTTGCTTGTGTCTGCTGTTGAGATGTCCTGCTCTCGTGTGGAGACAATGCGGGACTGCAAACATTGTATTCTCCATTTTGTCAAGACTGAACGTACTCAAAGGGAGGGTACAGTGGGCAAGGCGCATTGAGCAATATTCATAAACAAATGATTGATGTTAACCTTGGTTTGGTGTAATTTGGTCATCACATTGTTTTGTCTATACTTATGGCTGCTTTGCCCACCATTATTACCTCTGTCTGTTGTTAAAAAYGTGCTATTATGCATGCGTGTATTTTTTGGGGAATTTGAATTACATTAAATACTTTGATTCACTCACAATCATTTAAAAAAGTTATCCAGAAAACATACATGTTTATTTACTGTAGGGGATGGCATGTTTTTCTCATTGGGAGAATCTCAATTGCATATTCTCTCCTTCTCAAAACCCATTTGAGTAGAAGGTCAGAGGGGTGGGACCTCTGGCTTTCTCATCCAATGGGTTTTGAGAAGGAGGCGATGAGAATGCAATTGAGATATATTTTGGGGCGGAAGGTAGCTTAGTGGTTAGAGGGTTGGACCAGTAACCGAAAGGTTGGTGGAACGAATTCCTGAGCTGACAAGGTAAAAATCTGTTGTTCTGCCCCTGAACAAGGCCGTTAACCCACTGTTCCTAGGCCGTCATTGTAAATAAGAATTTGTTCTTAACTGACTTGACTAGTTAAATAAAAAAKAAATACATTCCCTATATGATCCCATTTCTTTTGAAACCGGAATGCGGATTTTCAGTCGGGGTCGGTAATGACATAATTTGAAAGACCTCTACCAAACCAAAGTAGACAAACATGTAACCGCAGGGTTTACTGTCTCTGATGTAACGACAAGGGAAACTATTTCGCGCCACTTTGATACCAAATCATAGAGAAGGATAGAGATCTCTAGTGCCCAAAATGCCATATATGCATGGGCATAAATGTGACTTGCTTCAGGAAACTAGGCATATGTTGCACGTCACTACKTCACAGGAGAGGCATTTGAACGTTCTTTTTTTAATCAAAATGCTTTCTTTGGCAGAAATGCCTTCTGGAACATGTGAACTTTCATGTGCCTTAATAACAAATGTGTATGCCATCTGTAAGTATGAATAMTTTTTTWAAATTACAWGCCTAGTTGCTTTAGCCACGGAAAAAGACAGGAATCTTCCCACTAGCCATTATTGGCTGAGATAATTAATGGGCTGGACATACCGAAAGATGAGTTCACCATGTAGCACCTTCTGTTTATAACATGAGCTGCTTGGTAGATAATTCTTTCTACTGCAGCTATTTTGAAAGATATCATGGAGAACTGTAAAAGGGTTTCTCTGGATTACATCTTCAAACTTAAGGCAACCCTGGCATCTGTGACAAAGCGGGAGAAAGATCTGATGATTCTTAAGGCATTGCACACRGTCMGTGTGAACCAGAGTGACTTGACACAATGAGCCAAGCAAGCTGTAYAAACAAAACAGAAATGACACAGGACGTCTTATTTAATGAAAGGGGTCGCAGTCTGTCGTGAAGTGTTCATCCATGTATACGGGTAAGAGTCTAGCTACAGTTTCAGATATTATACGTGTCTAATTTTGTCAGAAAGCTATGACAACCGGTTTGTATTGCCCGTACTCTTTGGATTGGGATGACTGCTACTATAGCTACATGTCTAAACAAAATACTCCCAAGTTAAAGCGTACTGTCAGCTAGCTAGCAAACATTAGCTGGCTGGCTCACTAGCTAACGTTATGTTTATAATTTGTGTAGTAATATTATTAGTATCTCAGATATGGCCTAATGTTAGCTAGCTAACTAACATTTAACCTAGTTGGGTAGCTTTAACTTGTTATGGCTGCATCCCTTGTTCTCAATTTCCGCCTGAAGACATACCCTAATCTAACTGCCTGTAGCTCAGCCCCAGAGGCAACGATATGCATATTCTTGGTATCATTTGAATGGAAACATTCTGAAGTTTGTGGAAATGTTAATTGAATGTAGGAGAATATAACACAGTAGATCTTGTGGAAGAAAAGAGAAAGAAAGAGCATACGTTTTGTTTTTTATTGTTGTAGCATCATTTTCACATGTACTAGAATAGCCACACAGTCAGGATGCTGGATATAWTTTTGATGGATAACACAAGAGGGCAACTGTAGGTGTGCAAAGTTTCAGACTGATAACTTCAGGAATGGGTGAGCTACATGACATTTAGCATGAAGTCACCCAGGTGTCCCACACAAGTTGCCCAAATGTACCCAAGTGGCCGAATTGGTGAAATGACCTATAACTATATACAACAGTGCAAATAACTATATACAACATATCAAAAAGCAATTCTAACACAATTTTTTTAATTAAAATGTTTTAAAAAATATTAGAAAAAATAAATAAATAAAAAACGGGGTAGACCCTTTGGAAGTCCTCTACACAATATTTTGCTGCCTGTGCCATGTCCCATAGCAGTCTCTTTCTGATGTAAAGCAGAGGCAAACTGAACAAGTGGTGCAGGTGATGGGGGACTTCATGCGACACAGAACACAACGACGACTCCATGCTTTGCCCTTTTGGCCCTAAAGGCACAGTCATGCCTGCAGTAATGAACTGTGGCATATGAACACATATGTGTGTGTTTGCTGTTCTACTCCATTCCATTTGAATAAAAAATGGAAAATATATATATCTGACATACACATACACACACACCCACACAAACAAACCACACACACACACAGGTTATGGGTCGTACACATACATACACACAGACACACTATAGCCAATGTGTACTTTACACATTTCATCACACATTTCATTGCAAATTGCAACAATATATATATTTAAAAATATATATATATTTATATTTCATAAAACGGCATTAGCACTTACCAGTCCAGAAGTACGTCCTGTCCTTGCAGAAACAGCTCCAAGTTTGAATCATAACTGTGTTCACTCAAAGATTCCTCAAACAAAAAATCTGTCTCACTTTCCCGATCAATCTCTTCTATAATCTGGTGCAAATCTGTATACTTAGACTTGGACTTTGCTTTTCCTGATTTATTCGCCATGATGTCTTCAATGAAATTGTTGAAAAAACACTTTCCAAAATACTACTTTCCAAAACACTGCTGTGCGTAACAAGCGTGACTGCAACTAGTCTGTTGGTCAATGGCGAGAAGGAAGTTGGTTACGCGTGYGTTTACAAACAAGGGATGGTGGTCCAACCCATAACCATCACATACTGGCGTTTACCTCAGCTCATTGGCTATCTACCCRGCTAGATTTCAAGAAGATCAGTGGTCATTGGGCAGAAATACAGTCAATCAACGAAGCTTCGCTAATATTATTGGTGCGCAATGAAGTCATTGCTCATTGTCTTCAAATCAGTTCACTTCGGTCAATACTCCCCGCAAAACAAACAATCACGTTTGGCTGTGTTGCAAACATCCATAGGATTGCAATGAAACCAACTATGATTAGATAAACGATTGTTTAGTGTGTGTAATTACGTCGAATGCTCCGTAAAAAGTTGATAGAGATGGAATTCACGACACAAACGGTTTACAAAATGTTTCGTTTTAGGTTATAAAAATGGATTTTATCAAAGAAAACGGCACTTCATTTGATCACTGGGACCCTCAGGAAGAGAAATAAGAGCAAGATATCAGAATGTAAGTCATAATTTTACCTTCAGATGTGAATGTGTCAAAACTGTCATGGCGGAAAATGTTTGTTGTTGTTGATCGCTCTTCTCAAACAAAAGCATGGCATTTGTTCTCTGTAATAGCTATTTTAAATCGGAAAACGTAGTTTGWTTACCAAGATTCTAATCTTTTGAAGGATGTAAGACACTTGCATTTTCAAAAATGTTTAATGTTACGACGTTGTATTTTTAGTTAGTCACTCTGAAATTTCCCCGGATGTTGATCCCTGTACGGGGATCGCAGCCATAAGAGGTAACTAGCTATGACAATCGGTTTGTATTGCTAGTACTCTATGGGTTGGGTTTATAATTCATTGTTTAGCTAGCTAGCTAACGTAAACTCACCCCATTCCGTACAAATGTGCGCAACCGCAACATTCATACGAGGCTACAAAGAAAACTAATGGGACTGTAGCGACTGTGTTGACTTCAAAATCTGGGGTGTGAACTACGTTTCTATTCAAGCGTTGATCGACATGGTAATGGCTCTATAGTATTGTAGAAAAGTTGAAAAATCAGATCCTCCATTACATCGTGACGTGTCATTTCGTAACGTACAGCACGCATAAAGCAACTATTTCTGTCTTACAATCTCTCTCCACCAGGTGTAGCACTTTTCTCATCGTTTAAAAACAAGAAATGGACAGTGACGGGGGTAAGGGGGATACCTAGTCATTTTATGCGTCATCATTGCATGCGATCATCATTCTCAAAGCCTCTGTTTACTTCTAAGATCACTTTAGCACCGCCCTAAAAACCGGATTCAAATTCGACACAAACCTTCAAATAGGTATGTAATGACACATTATATAAACTCTTTATAGTGTTTTATTACATTTTAGAGGCGATAAGGTGATAAGTTGGACAGATCGAGTGAAAAAAAGCTATTTTCCCACACAACATCTCCATCTCACTATCACGCATTAGTTTCGCTTCCCCACCCGCCATTTTTTTAAAGACCCGACGGAGCTCATTGCCTTGTTGAATCATGCAGAAACGGGCAGCGTGGGGGTCATGTAATTGATTCTGTTGGAAAGGGGAGAAATTGTGCTTTACAATGGTATTGACATTACAGTTGATCTGGAAGTATTACGTTTTTGGGGCACTAAAATAAGGTCAATTGTACGGACCAAGGCGTTGTACAAAAGTGAGTGAGTTTACGTTACATGTCTAAACAAAAGACTCCACTTCGCCAGATGATTACATGACCCATCAAGTTATCCAGGAGTGTCTGACGGTGATTACGTATAATAATGTGAAAATATTTGTATCTGGAATTTGTCTTTCAGTAGAACACGCCTGACTGTCCTCCACCAGTCATACARGGAGAATGGTCTAATGCCTCCCATCAAAAAGMGAGCTGGCCCATGCAAGCACAGGTTACACCTGAAGCATGAGGACTTGCAGCAAGTTGTGAACTTCAACAACTATGCAAAGGATAATGCAATAGTATTACCAGAACACARACACTTTGGTGGAAAGCTGCTGCCATCTCATGTGACAAAAGCAGCAGTGTGTTATCTCTACAGGGTATAGATGACAACACTTGGTATGTAAAGCATAAACAACCATCTTTTGATTATTTAATTTACCTCCAACATGATTGGCACTTATTGATCTCACATGATTTGTGTATTTTTCAGAGGTATGTGTACTGAGGCTGTCTTCCTTCGGGAATCTGTGGAGAGATTGCTGGTGTGGTTAAGGACAGAACTGTGACGGGTCAACATCCCACAGCTGGTTGGACTGAATCGAGGTGGTCAGTCACAAATGTAGTCAATTGGATGGGACTTCCAACTTCATTTGTTGATCCCTCTTGGTGACCCTGTTTGAGTCAAGAAGAAGACAATTGACTACTTCAAAATTGAGATTGCCTCAATTGCGCTATACATGCTGTCACAAACACTATAATGGTATAGATACAGCTCGCTGTGTAGTCACGTGSGCCGTGCGTCAAACAGGCTATTGGCGGACTGCTGTGAGCAAGGTAGCCAACTGTTTATATTTATTACAGTAAACCATAATAAAATTGTTTTAGATGATTGACTTAAAGGAATAGACAACTATTTCACATAGCCAGCTGTTTCTAAACGAACGTCAAACCGGCTTGTGTRCTGATGGGATGGGAGTCCTAACTCTGTCACAAGAGATCCATATAGCACGTTGGGGGCGATGAAACAGGAAGCCCACTCATTTTCATGAAGGAAGCGTAGTGGGCGGGGGACCGTTGGGCGACGCTAGCATTGGGGAGGGAGCGTGAACTTTTGTCACATACTCTGCAACATCGCGTTGCTATTGAATAATTGAAGCTCACTAGTTTGCAGCCCCTACTGGATTAGCTGTTGATATCTAGCWCTACCTAGCCTGCTTGCTATTACCAACATGAGGGCAAATCAAGCTTTGCTATTCGGGTCTCCCTGTGGGGGTCTGTTGGCATGCCCCAGGGATTTATTTTACTACTGTGAGGTCACTTCTGCTGATTTATTTAAAGGACAATCTACTCCAAAATGCATGAACRTTAAATKATGTTCTCTTCCTTTGAATCGAGGACAGTTTAATTTTATCTCMTGATCTCAATTTCATCACCAGCCAATTCTATGTTAACCCCCAAAATGATTTAGCTAGTGTAACATTACTGTAKCTTAGCTAACAATTATTACACATATCTATTAATAGGGTTGGCTTCCAGGATTACAAGATGGTTAGCTAGTTACCTTGGAGGTTTCTCAGATGATTTGATAAGAATCTGAGGAAGATATGTAATTTGATGCCACTTGTCACTCTGATCTTAAAAGCTTGTTTCAGCAGACATTAAAGAATACAAAATATATAGGGGAAACACTGAGCTGAATCAGGTTGATACTGTTTGTAGCCAATAAATCATACAACTAGTCCGACGTTAAGTGTTACAGCTTGCGGACAGCCGTTGATACGATGCTGCTAATCAGAACATTTTTGACCAACCTTTACTTACCGATTTAAATTTTGATCCATTCGGAAGACACCGTTGTTTTATAAATGTGTGGCTAGTTGCAAGTGGTACACCCCAAAAATATTTGGAATATTCTACTATTTGCAGCGTACGAGGTGGTCTTAGCTGCCGTATTTCTCGCATTTCCAAACATCTTTGCAGGAACTAGTMATTTCTAAGCGCCAGGGCCGCGGCCACATGAAGAAGAGGACACAGTGTGACCCTGACAGTACGACTCTGTTGATTACGGCTAAACAGCAGTTTATGCACAACCTCAGATACAAGCTTACAAGCTTTAGCTCTGCCACGGAGGGTCAGTTTACAAGGCTATTGTTGTTGATGGTGTTTGCATTTGTCTATCCGTTCTCTGTTGTCTGTTTTATAGGCTGTCTTTGTCCCTTGYGAGACAAAGCTACTTATAGGTCCTACCCCTAGCACCATCAGTTGTTAAACCGTGCATAAACTCAGCATCTGATTCAAGTTTCCACTTTCAGGGGTGAATGCTTTTGATTGTACAAAATAGGTTCCACCATCGACACACTGTATGACATCAGTACTTTCATTTGTTTGTTGTAATGTATTTTGGCCTGTCCTCTCAGGCGCAATAGCACCACCACCAGAATTCCCTATGCACAAGGGGTCCGCCCCGTCCCAAGTCGAGACCACAACCTCCCAGCAGCTCCAGCAGCAGGATCAGCACATCAGAACCGGGTCTATGAGTTTGTGGAGTGCCCCATGAAGGCAGAAGACAGAGAAATGTGTGTCTGACATTGATATGGCAAACATGATACGCAAAGCAGATAAATGTGTTTTAGATGCGCAGTGTATCGTTCTTATTACTGTATAATTACACTACTTGTTACTCCTACAAGTATAATAATATTGGCATTTGGTGTACTTCCTCTTTTTTATACAGGAAGTTGTTGGCTAATGGCTAAAATGTATTTAAAACCAGTCAGTTACAAGATAGGAGCTACTACAGCAATAAATACAGAATTGTTACGTGATATGCAATGCTTCCATACACCGTTACAGCGGTGGTAATGAAAAGTCAGACAGCTAATTTTCAACAAACCTTTACATGGCGATACTTCCTTAGTTCTCAACTTGGAAGGCAGCGGTGTCTCTCCCTTCGCATGTTGCAGGTGGAACGTTGGAATTTATAAAATGTTCCGTTATTAAATTAAATACATTTTTGCTTTATGAAGTAATCCAATAATGCATAGGCCGCCATTTTGTCTATTTCGAATCCTCTCATTGATCAAGACAGGTGGGGTGTCCAGCCCAAAGTGCTGMATGYCATGAGCGTGACACAGAAATTAAGCATGGCTTTGAATGACATACACCTGATGTAACTGGAAATTCTGTAGGCTACATCGCATCTGGATAAWGAGAAATAACATAAAACGATGCGACGTAGCCTACAGAGTTTACAGTTACATCAGGTGTATGTCATTCAAAGCAATGCTTAATTTCTGTGTCACGCTCATGACATGCAGCACTTTGGGCTGGACAACCAGCAGCACGCCCTAGGTCAGCCCTTTGATCTGTCAGTGTCCCAGATCCCCTGGGCGGTACGGGTCAGAACTGGGTCTACCCCTCGGGAACAGATGTTCTGTAATGCCATGGTGAGGAAAGGGTGAGTGGACCAATCACAACACTGCTAGAGGAGGAAACGGGTTTTAGTGCACCATGTAAATGGGTATAGCCAKGCTCGTGTTTATTTGGCACTGAAAATGGACTGAAACAGGGAGGACTTATGAACACAACTCTTTTTTTGTTTTGTTTTCCTTTGCAAAACGTTTTCCGTTGCAATGAACACAATCAATGTACTTTTAACTGAAACTTCAAATAACCTTTGAATGACCAGTACTTGTCATGATATGTGTGCCATGCCAGATATGTGAAATGTATTTTATTGATTTCTTTCTAGGGACTGTCCCTATGGACCATCCCTGTTATGGTTAGTGGTGGAAAAAGTACYCAATTGTCATACTTGTAAGTAAAGATACCTTAATAGACAATGACTCAAGTGAAAGTCACCCAGTAAAATACTACTTGCGCAAAAGTCTAAAAGTATTTTAGACAATGACTCAAGTGAAAGTCACCCAGTAAAATACTACTTGCGCAAAAGTCTAAAAGTATTTTGTTTTTATATATTTTATTTAACTAGGCAAGTTAGTTAAGAACAAATTCTTATTTACAATGACGGCCTATCCTGGCCAACMCCTAAMCCGGACGATGCTGGGCAAATTGTGCGCCGCCCTATGAAACTCCAAATCACGGCTGGTTGTGATACAGCCTGGAATCGAACCAGGGTCTGTAGTGACACCTCTAGCACTGAGATGCAGTGCCTTAAACTGCTGCGCCCATCAAGAGCCCCCGGTTTTAAATATGCTTAAGTATCAAAAGTAAAAAATGTTTCACATTCCTTGCATAAGAACGATTTTCTTGTTTTTTTTATCAAAGGATAGCCAGGGGCACACTCCAACACTGACATTATTTCCAAACGAAGCATTTGTGTTAACTGAGTYCGCCAGATCAGAGGCAGGGATGACCAGGGATGTTCACTTGATAAGTGTGAATTGGACCATTTGTCCTGCTAAGCATTCGAAGTGTAACAAGTACTTTAAAAAATATATATATATATTTTTTTTCACCTTTATTTAACCAGGTAGGCTAGTTGAGAACAAGTTCTCATTTGCAACTGCGACCTGGCCAAGATAAAGCACAGCAGTTCGACACATACAACAACACAGAGYTACACATGGAGTAAACAAACATACAGTCAATAATAGAGAAGGAAAAACATTTAAGTCTATATACAGTGAGTGCAAATGAGGTAAGATAAGGGAAGATAAGGGAGGTAAGGCAATAAATAGGCCATGGTGGCGAAGTAATTACAATATAGCAATTAAACACTGGAATGGTAGATGTGCAGAAGATGAATGTGCAAGTAGAGATACTGGGGTGCAAAGGAGCAAGATAAATAAATAAATACAGTATGGGGATGAGGTAGTTGGATGGGCTGTTTACAGACTTTTATTGATTTATTTTATTTCACCTTTATTTAACCAGGTAGGCAAGTTGAGAACAAGTTCTCATTTACAAGTGCGACCTGGCCAAGATAAAGCAAAGCAGTTCGACACATACAACAACACAGAGTTACACATGGAGTCAAACAAACATACAGTCAATAATACAGTAGAAAAATAAGTATATACAATGTGAGCAAATGAGGTGAGATAAGGGAGGTAAAGGCAAAAAAAAGCCCATGGTGGCGAGGAAGAATTGGCTTTGGGGGTGACCAGTGAGATATACCTTCTGGAGCGTATGCAACAATGCAGTTTTAAGAAAATCCCCCCAAAATGAAGATAAGATAAACAAATGATTAAAGAGCAGCAGTAAATAACAACAATAGAAGGGCTATTGAAGTGGGTACCGGTACAGAGCCAATGTGTGGGGGGCACCGTTGTCGAGGAAATTGAGGTAATTATGTACATGTAGGTAGAGTTATTAAAGTGACTATGCATAGATAATAACAGAGAGTAGCAGCAGCGTAGAAGGGGGTGGGGGGGTCAATGGAAATAGTCCGGGTAGCCATTTGATTAGCTGTTCAGGAGTCATGACTTTGGGGTAGAAACCTCTTGGGCCTAGACTTGGCGCTCTGGTACCGCTTGCCGTGTGGTGGCAGAGATTACACTCTATGACTAGGGTGGCTGGTGTCTTTGACAATTTTTAGGGCCTTCCTCTGACGCCRCCTGGTATAGAGGTCCTGGATGGCAGGAAGTTTGGCCCCGGTGATGTACTGGGCAGTACACACTACCCTCTGTAGTGCCTTGCGGTCGGAGGCCCGAGTAGTTGCCATACCAGGCAGTGATGCAACCYGTCAGGATGCTCTTGATGGTGCAGCTGTAAAACCTTTTGAGGATCTGAGGACCCATGCCAAATCTTTTCAGTCTCGTGAGGGGGAATAGATTTTGTCGTGCCCTCTTCACGACTGTCTTGGTGTGCTTGGACCATGTTAGTTTGTTGATGTGGATGCCAAGGAAYTTGAAGCTCTCAACCTGCTCCACTACAGCCCTGTTGATGAGAATGGGGGCGTGCTCGGTCCTCTTTTTCCTGTAATCCACAATCATCTCCTTTGTCTTGATCACGTTGAGGGAGAGGTTGTTGTCCTTGCACCACACGGTCAGGTCTCTGACGACCTCCCTATAGGCTGTCTCATCGTTGTCGTGATCAGGCCTACCGCTGTTGTGTCGTCAGCAAACTTAATGATGGTGTTGGAGTCGTGCCTGGCCATGCWGTCATGGATGAACAGGGAGTACAGGAGGAGACTGAGCACGCACCCCTGAGGGGCCCCCGTGTTGAGGATCAGTGTGGCGGATGTGTTGTTACATACCCTTACCACCTGGGGGCGGCCTGTCAGGAAGTCCAAGATCCAGTTGCAGAGGGAGGTGTTTAGTCCCAGAGTCCTTAGCTTAGTGATGAGCTTTGAGGRCACTATGGTGTTGAACGCTGAGCTGTAGTCAATGAATAGCATTCTCACATAGGTGTTCCTTTTGTCCAGGTGGGAAAARGCAGTGTGGAGTGCAATAGAGTTTGCATCATCTGTGGATCTGTTGGTGCGGTATGCAAATTGGAGTGGGTTTCTGGGACAATGGTGTTGATGAGAGCCATGACCAGCCTTTCAAAGYACTTCATGGCTACAGACGTGAGTGCTATGGGTTGGTAGTAATCTAGGCATGTTATCTTAGTGTTCTTGGGAACAGGGACTATGGTGGTCTGCTTGAAACATGTTGGTATTACAGACTGAGACAGGGAGAGGTTGAAAATGTCAGTGAAGACACTTGCCAGTTGGTCAGCACATGCTCGGAGTACACGTCCTGGTAATCCGTCTSGCCCAGCGGCCTTGTRAATGTTAACCTGTTTAAAKGTCTTACTCACATTGGCTGCAGAGAGCGTGATCACACAGTCATCCRGAACAGCTGATGCTCTCATGCATGTTTCAGTGATACTTGCCYCGAAGCGAGCATAGAAGTTATTTTGCCCATCTRGTAGGCTCGTGTCACTGGTCAGCTCTCGGCTGTACTTCCCTTTGTAGTSTGTAATAGTTTGCAARCCATGCCACATACGACGAGCGTTGGAGCCGGTGTTGTATGATTTGATCTTAGTCCTGTATTGACGCATTGCCTTTTTGATGGTTCATCGGAGGGCAAAGCGGTATTTCTTATAAGCTTCCGTGTTAGAGTCCCGCTCCTTCAAAGCTGCAGMTCTACCYTTTAGCTCAGTGCGAATGTTGCCTGTAATCCATGGCTTCTGGTTGGGGTATGTAYGTACAGTCACTGTGGGGRCGACGTCMTCSAWGCACTTATTGATGAAGCCAGTGACWGATGTGGTGTACTCCTCAATGCCATCGGAAGAATCCCGCAACATATTCYAGTCTGTGCTAGAAAAACAGTCCTGTAGTTTAGCATCTGCTTCCTGCTTWAATTTTTGCTTGTAAGCAGGAATCAGGAGGATAGARTWATGGTCAGATTTGCCAAATGGAGGGCGAGGGAGAGCTTTGTGGAGCTCTGTAGGGTAAAGGTGGTCTAGAATTTTTTCCCCTCTGGTTGCACATTTAACGTGCTGATAGAAATTAGGTAAAACTGATTTAAGTTTCCCTGCATTAAAGTCCCCGGCCACTAGGAGCACCGACTCTGGATGAGCGTTTTCCTGTTTGCTTATGACGGAATACAGCTCATTGAGTGCGGTTTTAGTGCAGCTTCAGTCTGTGGTGGTATGTTGAAAGCTACGAAAAATGCAGATGAAAACTCTCTAGGTAGATCGTGTGGTCTACAGTTTATCATGAGATTCTCTACATCAGGCGAGCAAAACCCTGAAACCTCCTTAGATATTGTGCACCAGTTATTGTTTACAAATATATGCATAGGCCCCGCCCCGTGTCTTACCAGAGGCTGCTGTTCTGTCCTGCCGATACAGTGTATAACCCGCCAGCTGTATGTTCTTAATGTCATCGTTCAGCCACGACTCGGTGAAACACAAGATATTACAGTTTTTAATGTCCCATGTACGTGCTCGTCCCATTTATTTTCCAGCGATTGAACGTTAGCTAGCAGAACGGAAGGCAAGGGCAGATTAGCCACTCGTTGCCTGATCCTCATAAAGCATCCTGATCTCTTTCCGCAAAACCTACGTTTCCTTTTCCAGCGAATCACGGGGATCTGGGCCTGGTCGGGTGTCCGTAGTATATCCCTCGCGTCCGACTCATTGAAGAAGAACTCCTCGTCCAATTTGAGGTGAGTAATCCCAGTTCTGATGTSCAGAAGCTCTTTTTGTTCATAAGAGAYGTTAGCACTGTTCGCTATTTGTATCCAGTATTATGTGTAGSAGCCGTTTTGGCCTGTTTGTGTGTTGGGGTTATTTTTTTTAACATGTTTTGTACRCTAGAGGGCACTATACATTGGGGTCGTCTCTCTCTCGCTCAGCACAGGTGGGAGGAGAACACATACAGTTGTTACCGTATCACAGATGCAGCTTATAGAATGCATCTCTCTACATCTTTTCTTTATGAATATGTGTTTTGGAGCTAATTATATTTTATGCGCAATAAATGGGAACTTCACCCAAAAAAGAGTAACGTTTGGAAAGCTGATCTTTGTGGACGTGTTATGGACAGCTCTCTCCTGTGCCAGTGGCTTTTCATAAGAAATCGCCACTACATTTTGTGTAAAATAGATATTTGTATGGAGTTGTTTTAAGTTAAAGGGAGGGAGGGTCAAGATAACAGTACAGATCCTGTAATTGYGGGCTTCTAACATGTATTGAAAGTGTCAGCTCAATGACTAAACGCATGAAGACAATATGAGAAATAATTTGTTCCATAGAAAACAGGTTCATGGTATCATTTGGCTTGAAGTTGTACAGTGCAACACTAAACTATGCTTTGTCATAGTTTAGTTAAGTTCAGGGCAGAAGTAATGCTTTTGAACGAGAGCGACCCGGCTCTACGTTTTTAACTGGTTTGGGACTCTGACACCACCCCCAGTTAGAGGGGAATAAAGCAGCCCAAGAGTTAACACACAGGAACTTTACTGAAATACACTGAGGAAGATGAACATAGGGATGTACATGGGAATGAAAAGTGGTAGTGGAATAGTAGTGACTAACTATGAAGAACAATATACAAATGTCACACAACTCACTTTGGGCACGCACACCAAGTCCAGAGATATGAGTTAGTCCAATT
Organism: Salvelinus sp. IW2-2015; assembly: GCF_002910315.2. Lineage (NCBI taxonomy): Eukaryota > Metazoa > Chordata > Actinopteri > Salmoniformes > Salmonidae > Salvelinus > Salvelinus sp. IW2-2015. The sequence continues at coordinate 13,011,761 of NC_036871.1, read as the reverse complement.
GTTGATGGGCAGAGACAGAGATGTGTTGCTCTCTGCCACTTGAGGGAGACTGCAACTATTGTGTGACCTGCAGAATCAAGAGAATGGGCAGATGTCTGGCCCCCTAGTAACCTCCCTAGCAACCTATCAGGGCACAGGTCACACAGGTCAGGGAGAGTTTGAGAGGCAGGTTTATGGTACCCCCTAGGCTCTGGTCGTGGGGGAAGGGGAGTGGAGTGTGCAGCTGAGGGTTGTGAGGTGCTGATAGCTGTCACTGGCAAGGAAAGTGGTAACAGCTTTCATAAAACATTTCACAGCCTTGGTTTGTAGAAGTTGGTTGTACATTTCTGTTTCATTCTGCTCTGAAAATGAAGGTTATTGTTCATAACTTGTCTAATAATTTGCCATGGACCAAAGTTTATAGCTGGTATAGCAGCCACAGGGAAAATATACATAAATGTGGGTTACAAGCTCAAGTATTAAAGTAAACTCTTTTGACAGGTTTTGGTTTGGAGTTGTGCAGAACTAAAAATAGGAACTTGGAGCAYATCGGACATAAACACTAAGCACACATTTAACTGAGTACTATCTGGGATCTCCCTACACCATTGAAGTTGACATTTTAAATGATAAGGGTTTAGTGTAGGGACTTCCCAAGGACTTGAGATTACGCTGACCACGAGTCGAAGAACACTGATTTCTTTTCGACATTTTGAATGACAGTTGTAATTTGACATGACTGAGCTGGCATTGGATGAAATGTCAGTTTTATCAGCAATATACTATGAAAAGGACGAATTCGACCTACTTGAGGATTAAGGAACGTTAATGGCTTGCCTAGATACTAGCTAGGTAGCTATTAGTATTTCACATGTGACGTGAGGTTTATGAGTTACTTGAACACCTGTGCAATACCTTGTTATTTTACATTTACATTTACATTTTAGTCATTTAGCAGACGCTCTTATCCAGAGCGACTTACAGTAGAGTGCATACATTTTATTACATTTTTTTTTTTTACATACTGAGACAAGGATATCCCTACCGGCCAAACCCCCCCTACCGGCCAAACCCTCCCTAACCCGGACGACGCTATGCCAATTGTGCGTCGCCCCACGGATCTCCCGGTTGCGGCCGGCTGCGACAGAGCCTGGGCGCAAACCCAGAGACTCTGGTGGCGCAGCTAGCACTGCGATGCAGTGCCCTAGACCACTGCCTTTTTCACAGCTGACAAGAACTTGTATTCCCCATCCAGACACAGTAGAAGTGGAAGCGGACCCGGCGCCACGAGGGCGAAAAGTGTCCCGTAGGGCGGCGCACAATTGTCCCAGCATCGTCCGGGTTTGGCCGGGGTAGGCAGTCATTGTAAATAAGAATTTGTTGCCTTACTTGCCTAGTAAAATAAAGGTTAAATAAAATTATTGGTTATTCATAAACCTTTAGTCCTTCACAAATAATTGTACATTTTTTTTACAAGCAGGGTGTCAAATTGTCTAGTTTCTTTAATTTCAATACACAGAATCTGATTTACTTTTTAGAAGTTACTCATAGAGGTGGACCATCTTCTTTAAATCTTTGTGTGGTCCAACTTGAACTGGACCCAAGGCTGTGACAATGCCAGCCACACACTGCTCATTACCCTTCCTGGTCTCCTTCCCCATTAGCAGGATGGGTTTATAACCAAGTTCATGCAACTCCTGCACCTGAAACACAAAACATTAACACACTACATGTCTGATCTTCACAGAGAATAGAAAAGTAAGCCAGTGTTTGGATGAATGGGATGAACCGTATGCTCCAACTGTAGGCCTATACAAGCATCCATCCGTACAATGATGAGTTCATTTAAAGCTGTCCAATTAAATTAATTTAATTCATTTCATATAGCCCTGGTGCACTAATTTATCTGTATTAGATGCTGTATGCTCTGTTTTATCACAACACATTCTGGTAACTGTGGTGGCATATTTCTGCTTTACCAAATGAGAAGAGTTACAAACTACACACCAGTCAGAGTTATACTTAAACTCCATCTTTAATAATAATAAGCTTTGCAATAGCCTTTTTGACTTTCAATGATGCGCTATCTCTAATGAACCATTGAAAAATGACTACAGAAAAATACAAAGATCTTTTATAGCCAAGATACACCCCTCTCAACTTACATGACGAACCACAGATCTTAGGAACTTAGGAACTCCGCATTTTGAGTGTCTTGGTCACGTCTCAGACACATTTGTACCCGTTACAGATAACTTAAATGGTCTCGAATTGAGTAAGTCAGAGATCAGGGGCCGTATGTACAATATGTATCAAGCTTCTCAGATTAGGAGTGCTGATCTAGGATCAGGGTCCCCTGGTCCATGAGGTGCGCTTGTCCGGACGTGATGGTGCTATCCCTTGCCTGGTAGACCCACTTCCTCTCTGTTTCCTCGTGTCAAAATAGTAGTCCTGCATGTGTGCCGCCATATGTGCACAAACAAGCGATAAGTTGTGGGGGCTTTTATTTTGACATGAGGAAAGCAGAGGGGAAGTGGGTCTACAACAGACCCTCGTTTGTCTGTTTAATAATGCGTTGATTTGGATATTTGTCTAAAATTCCCCAAGGTATAAGGTCAAACTCTTCTGAACTGTCACCTTGCAGTGGTGGAGAGGCTTGTATATACCAAATATACCCCCGGCAGATGCAACCATGCCGTACAGGTCGAAGGGTACGAGGCAGACAAAACAGGCTGGTCCTCTAGGTTGGGGGTTGTGCTAACCCCCCCACCACTTAAAAAATAGCTTGTTACTGAAACCTTTACAGGCCTTGAGTTCCTCCAGGAACAAAGATGATTAAGTAAGTATAAGGGACAATCGGTAGAGTATGTTCAAATATAATTGTAATCAACATTTGTAATAGACAAGGGACTTTTAGGTTTTTGTGTATGTAGAAATGCGTGGCGCTGCTGTTCAGGCAAGGGACAGATAGTATTGTCACGTCGTAGGGAAAATGGAAGGGGGTTGGGGACCCCCCCGGCAGATTGAAGGAAAAAGCAAGCCAACAGTGCTCCGA
>NC_036871.1:12943590-13008377 GCF_002910315.2 Salvelinus sp. IW2-2015 | reverse complement strand
AATTTCTCATTAATAAAAAATTTAAAAAAAATACACTACTGTTCAAAAGTTTGGGGTCACTTAGAAATGTTCTTGTTTTGAAAGAAAAGCAATTTTTTGTCCATTAAAATAACATCAAATTGATCAGAAATACAGTGTAGACATTGTTAATGTTGTAAATGACTATTTAGCTGGAAATGGCAGATTTTTTATGGAATATCCACATAGGCGCACAGAGGCTCATTATCAGCACCCATCACTCCTGTGTTCCAATGGCATGTTGTGTTAGCTAATCCAAGTTTATCATTTTAAAAGGCTAATTGATCATTAGAAAACCCTTTTGCAATTATGTTAGCACAGCTGAAAACTGTTGTCCTGATTTAAAGAACAATAAAACTGGCCTTCTTTAGACTAGTTGAGTATCTGGAGCATCAGCATTTGTGGGTTCGATTACAGGCTCAAAATGGCCAGAACAAAGAACTTTCTTCTGAAACTCGTCAGTCCATTCTTGTTCTGAGAAATGAAGGCTAGTCCATGTGAGAAATTGCCAAGAAACTGAAGATCTGGTAACAACGCTGTGTACTACTCCCTTCACAGAACAGCGCAAACCAGAATAGAAAGAGGAGTGGGAGGCAGACACCTTACAAATCCTCAACTGGCAGCTTTATTAAATAGTACCCGCAAAACACCAGTCTCAACGTCAACAGTGAAGAGGCGACCCCGGGATGCTGGCCTTCTAGGCAGAGTTGCAAAGAAAAATCTCAGACTGGCCAATAAAAAGAAAAGATTAAGATGGGCAAAATAACAGACACTGGACAGAGATATGGCTTTTTCTTTGCAACTCTGCCTAGAAGGCCAGCATTCCGGAGTAGCCGCTTCACTGTTTACGCTGAGACTAGGTTTTTCAGGGTACTATTTAATGAAGCTGCCAGCAACTCTGCCTAGAAGGCCAGCAGATTGAACTATTTGGCCTGAATGCCAAGCGTCACGTCTGGAGGAAACCTTGCACCATCCCTACGGTGAAGCATGGTGGTGGGCAGCATCATGCTGTAAGGATGTTTTTCAGCGGCAGGGACTGGAGACTGGTCAGGATCGAGGGAAAGATGAACAGAACAAAGTACAGAGAGATCCTTGATGAAAACCTGCTCCATTCAGGACCTCAGACTGAGGCAAAAGTTCACGACTCTAAGCACACAGCCAAAACAACGCAGAAGTGGTTTCCGGACTAGTCTCTGATTGTCCTTGAGTGGCCCAGCCAGAGCCACTTGAACCCGATCTAACATCTCTGGCGAGACCTGAAAATAGCTGTGCAGCAACACTCCCCTTCCAACCTGACAAGAGTTTGAGAGGATCTGCAGAGAAGAATGGGGGAAACTCCCCAAATACAGGTGCATTTGACAGAGTCAAGTCAGAGGGCCATATGTACAGTATCAAGCATCTCAGAGTAGGAGTGCTGATTAAAGATCAGTTTTGCCTTTTAGATCAAAAACAATAAGATTACATGGTCAGTGGCACCTCTAGTTTCTCCAACTCATCCCAAACCATCTCAATTGGGTTGAGGTCGGGTGATTGTGGAGGCCAGGTCATTTAAATTCAAAATGATGGAATTCAAATACAATTTCTGTTGGCACTGATATCGCTCCATAGACTTGTCTGAATGGTCAAATCGGATTGATTTGCCCTCAATGGTTTTTAAACTGTTATTTGGCATATCTTGTTGCTTGCTAGTTACTCTGTTGACAGTTTCACATGAACATGTGGTAGCCAACTAGCTTTGTAATTGTTTACAAACAAATTAGTGTATGTGCTAGAAAGCTGCTGTGGCAAGCCATTTTGAAAGTTGGATTATTTTATTCTTTGAGTCTTAGGAATTTGAATTATTCTGTTGAATATATGAAAATGAAAACGGGGAYACCTATTAAATTGTACAATTGAATGCATTCAACTGAAATGCATCTTCCGTATTTAACCCAACCGCTCTGAATCAGAGGTGCGGGTGGCTGCCTTAATCGACATCCACGGTGCCCGGGGAACAGTGGGTTAACTGCTTTGCTCAGGGGCAGATGTTTACCTTGTCAGCTCGGGGATTCGATCCAGCAACCTTTCGGTTACTGGCCCAAAGCTCCTACCTGCCGCCCCATGAAACTTTGATGATACTTGAAATGATAGTTTGTACACTTGATACACAGACAATGAACACAATAATCAAATCAAACTTTRTCACATGCRCCGAATACAACAAGTGTAGACTTTACCGTGAAATGCTTACTTACAAGCCCTTAACCAACAGTGCAGTTCAAGAAGAAGAAAATATTTACCAAGTAGCCTAAAATAAAAAGTAATAATAAAAAGTAACACAATAATGAGGCTATATACAGGGGGCACCGGTACTGAGTCAGTGTGCGGGGGTACAGGCTAGATGARGTAATCTGTACATGTAGGTGGGGGCAAAGTGACTATGCATAAGTAACAAACAAACAGCGAGTAGCAGTAGTGTACAAGGGGGGGGGGGGTGCTCAATGTAAATTGTCCAGCGGTGATTTTATGAATTGTTCAGCAGTCTTATGGCTTGTGGGTAGAAGCTGTTGATCTACCATATTGAAATGGAATATATAAATATTGAATATTCAATTAAAACTGTCAATTTTATTTTAAAACTGAATTCAGTATTCATTCAATTTAGTTTCAAATCATGAAATACAAGTTAAATCTATGAATTCAATGATTCAAGTTGTGCATGACAAATTCAAAAATATTACATTCAAATTCAATATCCTGTTGGCACTGAAATCGCTCAATGCAAGTCGTATGGCCAGGAATCAAATTTGTATCTGATATCAAACCAAKGTGGTTTTGGCTGTTCAGACAACAGAACAAAATAACAGATTCTAATCAGATATACAAATTTTTATTTGAGTCACTTCCAATGTGAACATGGCTTAAATGCAGCCTTAGAGACACATTTTAATACCATGTGTAGATACATTTATGAAAATGTGGGCACAATAAGAATGTGGGCAAGATCAGGACACAGGACGAATGTTAGCACCTGGTATAAACAAGGCTCTAGAGTCCTGCATCGGGTCAGATATCCGCTGGTGGGTGGAATGACATTCTTTCAACCCGCGGGTCAGCGTGCGGTTCAGAAATTATATTGCGAGTGGGAAACATTTTAAATCCAGAGAATATATTCCATYCTGTGAGCGGTGAGGCACACAGGCTACCAGCCATGCAAGCAGTGGATCAGGGAACTGTCCATTATTTGTGTGGAGCTGAAACTTATGTTTCATCACCCCACGTGAGAATACATTGCGAAGTGTACTTTCYCTGCCTAGCTTAGCTCACAYGAATTGCAGGAAATTAACTTTAAAACGTAAATATTTCTCTCCGCTGTCAAGATGGAAGCCACTAAAATGTTTTGCCCGTGAAGTGGGGGGACCCTCAACCAAATCTCAGTTAGGGCYCTCAAAACTCTAGGGCCGGCCCTGGCTGTGGCTCCAACAGAACTTCACTGAACTCACCTCAAATGCACAGTCCCAGGTAAAGGAAGCGCGGATGGGTAGTGAGGAGCGATCAAAAGTGTATTAAATCGAACACGGGCATGCAAAGGTACAGGACGGCAGGCAGGCTCAGGGTCAGGTCAGGCAAAGGTTGGTAATCCAGAGTAGTAGGGCAAAGGTACAGGACGGCAGGCAGGCTCAGGGTCCGGGCAGGCAGAAATGTCAAAACAAGAACTATAGACAAGACAGGCGCAAGCGAAAAAAAGTTGACAGGTTTGATGAACAAAACAAACTGGCAACAGACAAACAGAGAACACAGGTATAAATACACAAGGGATAATGGGGAAGATGGGCGACACCTGGAGGAGGGTGGAGACAATCACAAAGACAGGTGAAACAGATCAGGGTGTGACAAAGGTAGCAAGTCCGGTGAACAGGTCAGGGTTCCATAGCCGCAGGCAGTTGAACAGTTGAAACTGGAACAGCAGCACGACCAGGTGGACTGGGGACAGCAAGGAGTCATCAGGCCAGGTAGTCCTGAGGCATGGTTTTAGGGCTCAGGTCCTCTGAGAAAAGAGAGAAAGATGTAGAAAGAGAGAGCGAATTAGAGGGAGCATACTTAAATGCACACAGGACACCGGATAAGACAGGAGAAATACTCCAGATATAACAGACTGACCTTAGTCCCCCCGACACATAAACTATTGCAGCATAAATACTGGAGGCTGAGATAGGAGGGGTCGGGAGACACTGTGGCACCGTCCGATGATACCCCCGGACAGGGCCAGCCAGCCAGATGAACCCAAGGGGGGGCGCCAACCCGGACAGAAAGATCACGTCAGTGACTCAAGTGATGCACCCCTCCTAGGGACGGCATGGAAGAGCACCAGTAAGTCAGTGACKCAGCCCCCGTAATAGGGTTAGAGGCAGAGAATCCCAGTGGAGAAAGGGGAACCGGCCAGGMAGAGACAGCAAGGGTTTCCACGTCATCTCCTGACGTCTTCAGACATGGATAGACGTCTAATACTGACTTGTATCAGAGGTGACCTGGCTGGTTAACATTTGATCTAAACCTAAATGAATGACTATCAGTCCACAACATCATGTCTGTGTTGTTTTACATTTTTCTTTTGTTCATTGATTAACTGCATGTAAATCGACTTGTACTGAATATGGAAGTTGGGAAATAGAATTCAGACAGTCAGTGTCGGGACATGTTGACTTGACACCTTAATTATTGCAACATCATTATTGATATTTATTAACCTGCTTTCTTCTTCGTTATTTGCCAATAAGGAATGATTATTACCCATGCTAAACTTATACTTGAACAGTATTAATTTTTAAGCTAAGATAATAATGGCCAATCAGAAATGCCTACCGTCTCCACGACTACTGCATTGACAGGTCATTATAATTACAACCCAAACCCATGCCTCAAGAGACCTCAAACACAACATCCATTTAAAATGTCGCCCTGTTTGCCATTTGTTTTCCCTCTGTAGGAATACAGTACATCCATCTTCAGARAACTGTGAAAGTAGACGTGGATTCATCAGGTAAGAGATGCAAAGAGAAGATGATGAGAGTTCCTTGCGAAACCCAAGTCTTAGACCTCAAACAGTTTAATTATTTTCTCAGCTGTTCTGTATGAACGTGTGKCTTAACTTGGCATTGTACAATTGGGAATTGTAAAGGTCTTAGCAGTAAATGTGGTCAAGGTATCCGAGACAATAGCCAGYCGACACATGCTCTTCTAAGAACTGTCTCTATGGTGTGTCCTTGAKTTATCTTACTGCTCCTCGTCACTCCGTCATCCTTCATTGTGTTTCTTTCTTTCTCTCTCTCATTCATAGGATCTCATCTCTCTCATCTCATCTCATCTTTTTGTCCCTCAAGGAGCTGAAGAGAGTTTGAGCAGGTTGGACTATTAGAACTGTACCAAGAGTAATTTCCGACATTGCTGTAGCAATCATGCTTTTGTCATGATGTGCTTTTCCAGACTGGTGCAGATTGTGTGAACTTTCCATATATTTTCCATATAACAGACAAGATACGGACCACCCTAAAYATCTGATTAACATTAAATGATGGGTTACAGTTGTGCATTGAAGATAGTAATTCATTCATTGTTTTCGTTGATTTTATTATTTAATACAGTTTACCGTCCACAAGATGGCAGCAAAGTCTACCATATCAATCAGAGATTTGTAAAGTTGTTTGTTTAGTTGTTAGTCTTTTCACTAGTTAAAAAGTTGTGCCTTTCTAATCCTGACAGATTTGTCCCTCCCTCATGTACCTCTTCAACGTGTTGATGATGCAGTTTGATGGTAAATACAATAATGTTAAGGTTATATAGAAAAATATTTGGGTGGGCAAAACCATGATGTAAGATTGAAGTTACATTGTTGGACTAAGTAACAACATATACCATTACGCTATTCATGTAACTGCCTTTTAGAGCTACTTAAAAACACTGAACTGAAAGGTTGTTGCAAAGTTTATCTCAAACTGTGGGAAGTACCACTCATCATATATTCCTGCCTCCATCAGCCATAAATAAAACAGAGCCCACAACACAACCATTACTCAGAGTTCCRCGTATGTCAATATCAATTGTTTTTCTCCCTTACAGAAGGCCTGCAAATGAGGCCATTTAAATGTTAGGCAGTGTTTTATAGTTTTATTGATCTCATCTTAAAACAGCTGCGTATTGGAAGATGGATGTCTTTTACATTTCGGAGGCACATTCAATAATATCAGTTTATTCCTGTCCTGCCCAGCCATCGAGTTATTATAATTAGAAATCAGAAGCAGAGAAGTAGTCATGTTGGCTGTTGTACCTATTAACCAGCTGTCATGGGTATCTGCACTGAATACCTCCGGTTGTTGTTAGGAAACCGACTTTGAGGGATTCATAGTGTCACTATCGATGGTACAGGTATMGAATGTTACAGGATACATATGTGTCATTAAACAATGTATAGGTACAGAATGGTATAAAAGTCTTTATGAATGGTATATCATACAGGTATAGAATTGTACCTGGAGAGTGTCCGTATGAATGGTAGATGGGTACAGAATGGGATGGTCCGTAGAATGGTATACAAGTCTCCTTGTGAATGGTATAGGTACAGAATGTGTGTCTCAATGAATGCCATACAGGTATAGAATGGTGTAGGAGAGATAGTGCTTGTGAATGGCGTAGGGATACAATGTCTTTTGTTTTTCTCAGTGATTAAACAGGCCTTAATGAAACCCACTCACTCCAGCACCTTTATACCACCTCCTGCCCTGAACAATCAATCCACCTGGCCTGCCCTTTTCCCTGACACACACTCTCAAAATAACACTGCTTAAATGTCACTCAACTACTGGCATTGAATTGGATAAAACAGGGCTTAGAGCAGACACCGCAGGGCCAGCCGGTTATGAAACAGAGATTATGACAAAAAAACGATTTTGTCTGTTCAAAATAATGATTGATTTATACATTCTTAGAAAAAAGGGTTCCAAAAGGGTTCTTTGGCTGTCCCCATAGGAGAACCCTTTTTGGTTCTAGGTAGAACTCTTTTGGGTTCCATGTAGAATCATCTGTGTAAAGGGTTATTATTATATATATTTTTTTTTTTTACCCCTTTTACCCCTTTTTCTCCCCAATTTCGTGGTATCCAATTGGTAGTTACAGTCTTGTCTCATCGCTGCAACTCCCGTACGGACTCGGTAGAGGCGAAGGTCGAGAGCCATGCGTCCTCCGAAACACGACCCTGCCAAGCCGCACTGCTTCTTGACACAATGCCTGCTTAACCCGGAAGCCAGCCACACCGATGTGTCAGAGGAAACGCCGTACACTTGGCGACCGKGTTAGCGTGCATGCGTCCGAGATGGGACAAGGACATCCCTGCCGGCCAAACCCTCCCCTAACCCGGACGRCGCTGGGCCAATTGTGTGCCGCCRCATGGGTCTCCCGGTCGCGGCCGGCTGYGACAGATCCTGGACTCAAACCAGGATCTCTAGTGGCACAGCTAGTAACTGTGATGCCTTGGACCACTGCGCCACTCGGGAGGCCCGTGTAAAGGGTTCTACTTGGAACCAAAAGGACCTGGGACCAAAAAGTTTTTTTCAAAGGGTTCTCCTATGGGGACAGCCTTTTAGGTTCCAGATAGCACGTTTTTTATAGAGTATAAGCTCAGTGGTGGATGTGTTGTTGTATAAAGCCTAGATTACTACTCACTCTTCAGATTAACTAGCTTAATGCAGGGTTTCCTAAACTTGCAGAGGCCCGTCTGTGGGTGAACACAGACACAGAACACAGACTAGGCGGGATGGAACCTCCCTCTGCTGTCATCCTAAGGTAAGACTTCRCAGCAGAGAAGTATGGCACCTTCTAGTCTAGAAATATCGATGTTGGTCSAGACTCATCCATCCATCCATCATATGGTATGTCCTCCTTGTGATCCAGGAGATATTTGTCAGGTGGACAGTTGTTGCCATGGCGGTACAGCCCCTGTACTGTGGACAGTTGCTACCATGCAGGTGCAGTCCCCTGTACTGTGGGCCTTTGGTCAAGAGGGTAATACATAACTTTCCCCTGAAGCTGTCTGCCATGAGAGAGGCCTTCAAGGTGAATACTTCAATAGTAGCTACATGCATGTTTCTAGTCGTTACTGGTATACTGCTACTATAGGTATCGTAATAGTTCCAACATGCCATCTCATTTCCTTCTCTGTCCCATAGACCCTCCTGAGCAACAAGGAGTTCATTAACTTCCTCCATGACTGGAGAAATTTAACTGGGTGGATAGGCCATTGCTGGCAACAAGGTAGATATAACCTCTGACCTGTAGTGGTCTCAATACCTGTAGTGGTCTCAATACCTGTAGTGGTCTCAATACCTGTAGTGGTCTCAATACCTGTAGTGGTCTCAATACCTGACCTGTACTGGGCTCCTGAGTGGCGCAGCGTTCTAAGGCACTGCATCTCAGTGCTAGAGGCGTCACTACAGACCCTGGTTCGATCCCAGGCTGTATCACAACCGGCCGTGATTGGGAGTCCCATAGGGCGGCGTACAATTGGCCCAGCGTCATTTGGGTTAGGGTTTGGCTGGAGTAGGCCGTCATTGTAAATAAGAATTTGTTCTTAACTGACTTGCCTAGTTAAATAAAGGTAAAAAAATKTATAATTAAACTTGAAGGGTAACAGCATAACAGCATAAGGCTCTATTCAATCCCTAGTGCTGAAGTGCCGCTTTATAGCGCGATTGACAATTAAAGGCAGTGTTCCCGCGGAGACGGCATTCAATACAAATGACCTTTACATTAATCTTGCTCAATCTGTAAAGCTTCAGTGATACAGATTGAATAGAGCCTTAATACTGACTTTGTTATGAATTACTGTCCCTCTTGCTTCCCCTGAAACAGAACAGGAGAGATTTCTACTCCCWATATGAATAGCTGCTGAAGTAAGCCAGGGATTAAACAAATCCTACCGCAATCGCCCAGGAGTTGGCCGACCATGGAGTAACTTCACCACATTTCTTGGTCTATTTACTGTATATTCAGTGTGTACATATGAATACCATATTGCGCAGTAGTCCCAAACGAACAGGTGTAAATTGACTGAATGACGCCTTACAGATCCAACATTTCAACTTTGCGTACGTCACCATCAMCATGCATTGTGGCAGAGGTTCATTGCAGATGCCGCTAAATAGTGGCCCTAAAACGGAACCTTGAGGAACACCGAAATTYACAGTTGATTTGTCAGAGGACAAACTATTCACAGAGACAAACTGATATCTTTCCGACAGATAAGATCTAAACCAGGCCAGAACTTGTCCGTGTAGACCAATTTGGGTTTCCAATCTCTCCAGAAGAATGTGGTGATCGATGGTATCAAAAGCAGCACTAAGGTCTAGGAGCACGAGGACAGATGCAGAGCCTCGGTCTGACGCCATTAAAAGGTAATTTACCACCCTCACAAGTGCAGTCTCAGTGCTATGATGGGGTCTAAAACCAGACTGAAGCATTTCGTATACATTGTTTGTCTTCAGGAAGGCAGTGAGTTGCTGCGCAACAGCTTTTTMAWTTTTTTTTGAGAGGAATGGAAGATTCCGATAGTTTTTWAAATATTTTCTGGGTCAAAACAACCCATAGATTTTCAAGATGGTAGGTAAAGATTTAAAACACGCCCCCAAAACTCACCCAAACTGTAATTAGGCCATCCCATTTAGATAAGGTGAAAGCCTTGCAACCCATCAACAGCCCTGCTCTCTCCTCCCTCTGTTTCACCCTCTCTTCCCATTAAACCTCTACTTTAGAAATAAATAAATATTCATTCATGTACTTGACTGTATGTGTCTGCATTCATTTAGTCTCTCRTGAAGAGATCGACGTAAACATAACTGGTACCATGGAATCTGTGGGGAAAGAACTGGATGCGTGAAATAATGAGCAGCAGGGCATTCGGCCTGTAACTTKCAAAGAGAGGTGGAGATCCTCGTTCCGGTTCAGCTCCACATTCTAGCTCTTAATCCCTTCTCTTAACATGTATAGACCCAGAATTTAATCGAGCAGCTGACCAATTACGCAAGTTTTTAGTTCTGGGTTGACCGAGATTACCATTCATTCAATTCCTCAAAATTTTCCAAGGATTAATTGTGTTGCACATAAACCAAACCGCACACACAGACAGAGTTCTTCAATCTTTATCAGCATAATGACTTAGTGAATGACAGTGTCATCGGATGTGGCATTTCACCCTGCACTGACTGTGTTGACGCCTCTAATCGTTCTCATGACCTGCCCCTCACGGCGGTTCTGATAGCGTGGACACACACACACACACACACACACACACACACACACACACACACACACACACACACACACACACACACACACACACACACACACACACACACACACACACACACACACACACACACACACACACACACACACACACACACACACACACACACACACACACACAACACACACACACACACACACCTGCCTCAATTACCCTGGCATTACTGCTGCTCTCCCCATTATTGAGCTGGCTTCTTAATTATCCCTAACTCGTTAGCATGCAGCCGCACGCTCCTGAGGAACGCAACGAGAGGACGCTGGCCTTTTTAATTAAAGTGGAGTAGTTGTTTTTTACGTGAGAGATAAACGTGTTATTGGCAATTACGCAAAAGGAATAAAAAAGAAAAAGTGGTACAGGATGGGACATAATGCTTCTGATTGGTGGAAAGGGGACATAATGCTTCTGATTGGTGGAAAGGGGACATAATGCTTCTGATTGGTGGAAAGGGGACATAATTCTTCTGATTGGTGGACAGGGATGGATGAGAGAAATATGTTTTTGGATGTCTGTCATACAGTATAGTCTGGCTATGTGGCTTTACATTAGGATTCAAGGCTTAGTTTTTGTTAGTTGGTGACTACTGTGACTTCAACTGTGAGAGAAATGGTTATTTCAATGTTGGTACTTCACAGATTAAGGAAGTCTTATTCCATTCATCCAAACAAACAAGTCATTATTTCATTGTCAAACCAAGATTAGCATTTTGCCCTATTGTAAGCACTCTGCCACCAAAATCTATTTTCCAACACTGTTACTCAATCAAATGCAAAGGCAATCTTATTYTCCAGGAGAAGATAAGACAGCTGCCATGCTTGAGAGGGGTAGGCAAAGATTAGAGAGTCAATTAGGAGAGCGCATTATACCCAAACCACCACATGAGGGGAATGCACTGGTCTACACTGAGTGCAGTAGATGCTGCTGAGGGGAGGACGGCTCATAATAATGGGTGGAACAGAGCAAATGGAATGGCATCAAACACATGGAAAATATGTGTTTGATGTATTTGCTACCATTCCACTTATTACGCTCCAGCCATTACCACAAACCTGTCCTCCACAATTAAGGTGCCACCAACCTCATGTGACTGAGTGTACAAAACATTAAGAACGCTTTCCTTGACAGACTGACCACGTGAATCCAGGTGAAAGCTATGATCCCTTATTGATGTCACTTGTTAAATGCACTTCAATCAGTGTAGATGAAGGGGAGGAGATGGGTTAAAGGAGGATTTTTCAGCCTTGAGACAATTGAGACATGGATTGTGTATGTGTGACATTCAAAGGGTGAATGGGCAAGGCAAAGGATTTATGTGCCTTTGAAKGGGGTATGGTAGTAAGTGCCAGGCGCACCGGTTTGTGTAAAGAACTGCAACGCTGCTGGGTCTTTACTGCTCAACAGTTTCCTGTGTGTATCAAGAATGGTCCACCACCCAAAGGACATCCAACCAACTTGACACAACTGTGGGAAGCATTGGAGTCAACATGGGCCAGCATCCCTGTGGAAYGCTTTTGACACCTTGTACAGTCCATGCCCCGATGAAATGAGGCTGTTCTGAGAGYAAAGGCGGAGGGGGGCCAACTCAATATTAGGAAGGTGTTCTTAATGTTTAGTGCACTCAGTGTGTTTGTGTGTCCCGTGTGCCGTGTCCCGCGTCTCATTGTTAATGACACATAAATATGCGGGCGAGTAATTTTCTGCGCAGACCTCAATGACTTGTCTATGGGACTCCATTTTGATGAAGTCTTTGATATTCACATGAAAGAGCTGGAATGAAAAAAATAACACAAGTATTCTGTACATAGACACAGTGAGTCGATAAATATTTTAATAGAGCCTGTATCCCTTGCCCCCTTAGCTCCGAATTAATACCAGCTTTAAACTTGAAGGCGATGTGGTGATGCTGGGGAGGGGTGATTGACAGCTTAGGCCTTGAAAAACACATCTATTGATATGTGGTGTGTGTGTGTGTGTGTGCGCGAGAGAGAGATACACATTGAGAGTGTTAGAGTGATAGAACTTGCATGTTTATACTCTCAGACCGGAACGGTATATGATCTTTAAATGACAACCACCAGAGGACACTGTCGTGCTATACCAAGTGACTATTCCCTCCACAGCCACTGTCACACATATTTGAATTCTGATGTAAATTGAGACTATGGATAATTATGATCATGATGTTTCATTTGGTTTCCTTCAAAACTACAATTACATCAGACATTACAGTTAATGTAATGAGTTACATCAACGTTATATTTCACATCAGGGGTGATCAGGTATTTTACCAACCATTGAAGAGGTCTGTGTGTGTGTAAGGGTGTTAAAGGGGGCWTTTCCCCTCAGTTGTAGTTTTATGTCCCTATATAAAAATAGCTAAAAAGTTCAAATGATCTTCGCTGTGCTTTGCCAGCTCAATGGACAGGGCGTGCAAAGGTGTGTAGGTGGGCTATGGAAAGCCACTGGGCGGGAAGAAAATGCTTCTCATCTCTCATCTCTGTGGTAGGCTAAGTGAATAATGTGATATGCCTCCGCCTGTAATATTTGATTTTGATTTATAAGGGCGGGGTCTAGTTTACCATCGAAGCTGCTTCACTCAACTGTGCCTCATGCCCCACCACTTCAGAGTTCAGTTAGCTTCTTAGCTAGCCGTACAAAGTGTCAGTGTTATTAGCATTAGCCGATTTAGCTATCTCAAACCAGCTAGTCTGTCACAATGGCTATCAGAAATTGGCTTGGCCAAAGTACCCAAACAAAGCCAAAGGAGAAGGAGAGCGATGAGCAGCAGCAGCATCAAGCAGCGATGATTCTGCCGAGCTCCAGCTAGCTCCGTATGCAGAGCCTACCCACCTTCYCATAAGCGCCACCAGGATAATGKCTCCACAGTCCCCTCCACCTCTGACGGTTCCTGATGATCTTGGAACAGAGGAGCCAGCCCAGGTTAGCCTTGAATCCATCCCTAGCCGCAGGTTTTCCGTCCAACAGCCAACTGGTGGAGGCCATGTGTGCCCTTGACCCAGAGAGCCATGACTTTCTAGATGTGATAAAGGTGAAACCACTGCTGGATTTAAGCAAAACAGATTTGGTGAAAGCTGAGTTTAGTGTCGCTCACCAGTTTTTGCTGAAGTCGCCCRCTCTGGCTCCAATGTGGACAAATGGACCCTATTTGATATCCTGCAACAATTCTCTGGGCCTCTCTCCACTATGCTGACCGTGCTTACTGCACTGAAACATGGACTGACKTTTGGAGTGTTCACAACTACATGCAGGAACTAATTTTCCACTTTGAAAAACATCTTCAGTCAGCAGGGAAGAAGCATGCTACACCTGAGGAAAGCTCAACTAAGAGGATCTTACAAGAACATTTTGGGGAGAATGACTATCGATTACTAAGGAAGTTTCACAGAGCATCAAGGAGGTTGCAACTCTTTGAAAAGTTAAGATTGAAACAATATAGCTGGTTGGTTTTTATAAAAATCTTGCTTAGTGTGTAGGGCACTGTCCATGGTGCTGATAGAAGGCAGCAGAGATTTCATGCCATTAAACCTGTTACTTCTTGGTCAAAAGCATTTAAACTTTTGTTTTCTTGTGGTATAGCATGATATAAGCAGAATTTAAATATAATTCCAATGTAAGAATGACGCCTGTGGGTATAGCTACATAGCTCGTTTCATCATAGAAATAGATACATTACATAATGGTTTTCTTGGTAGCCTATTGGTTATCATTGCTGTAAATGGAACTGYACATATTGGAAACGTGTTTATGGTAAACTGTCATTGCTAAATGGATAAAGTGGGTAGAAAATCATTCACAGAAGTGTATTGTGCCATGTCACAACGTGTTGCTGAACTCCTGCACGAGCTGCATGATTTCCCATGTTTGAAGCAGGMCTTTATAGAGTGGTGAGGAGGAGGAGTCTACCGTGTCCGGAAGCAACTTCAGCCTTCATTTTCTGGATTCAGGTTCACGCAAACATTGTTTTAAGCTTTGTTTTACTATTGACTGTTACAGCTGATTTCGGGATTGTTTATATATTAGCTCTCCTTAAATTTTTGTAATCTGATGTATTAGTTTCAGTCTCAGAATTGTTTAATCAAACTGATATCAGGGCATAAAAACTACAATCGGTGTCCTGAATTAGCCTAGTGCGCATGTGTGCCCAGCTATGCTCTGAGTTTGTTTTCCCCGGTTTTCCCTGGCTGAACTATGCACGTTTTTGTCCTCRTGGCCAAACTTCATAAATACTGCAACCTCAACATCAAAACTCMTTTGCTAGTTATACAAACATGTAACTAAGAAATTTACTGGAAAGAAACTTGAAAATGATTTATTGTTTTGTTGAATAGTCATAACACGTTGGAGCTATCTTCCGTGTCGTTAGACAACGGTGGCGAAGGATACATTGCTACTTAACGCGGATCYAAGTTCAGTTTTGAGATACACTGGAGTCGTTTGCGTAAGGTTAACTGGACGTTTCTGACTGGTCTTGGAACTGTGACAACAGGCGGCCTCTCCCCGCTTGGTTTCGATGGGATATGTAGTGATTTTGCCAACACAGCCAGATATGTACAGTACACAGCCTTTTACCCTTTTAACTGACTATCGTATTTGTTGAYTAAATCAGACTTTTTTGGTATAATGAGTAATAMTGGAATGTCACAAATGAATTGATACGAGAAAACCTGAGAAAATAGCAACTCTGTTATGGGAGTGCATCTGGCTCGTCATTTAACATTCAAACAAACTCTACAGAGTGCCAATGGCTAAAATGATTGGTTATATGACTTCTGGACACAAAGTGTTCACGGAGCTCCTCTTCCTACTCACTACTCTATAGGCCTATTTATTTGACAAGACAGCTGTGCATGGCTGCATCTCACTGTAGTAGACGAGGCAATATTTTGATCATTTTGGATCTTCTTTCGCCTTTTGTTTACTGCGTTTGTTTACTGTTAATGTAACCAGCCTACATATACAGTTGAAGTTGGAAGTTTACATACACCTTAGCCAAATACATTTAACCTCAGTTTTTCACAATTCCTGACATTTCATCCTAGTAAAAAATCCCTGTCTTAGGTCAGTTAGGATCACCACTTTATTTYAAGAAAGTGAAATATCAGAATAATAGTAGAGAGAATGATTTATTTCAGCTTTTATTTCTTTCATCACATTCCCAGTGGGTCAGAAGTTTACATACACTCAATTAGTATTTGGTAGCATTGCCTTTAAATCGTTTAACTTGGGTCATACGTTTTGGGTAGCCTTCCAYAAGCTTCCCACAATAAGTTGGGTGAATTTTGGCCCATTCCTCCTGACAGAGCTGGTGTAACTGAGTCAGGTGTGTAGACCTTGCTCGCACACGCTTTTCAGTTCTGCCCACAAATTGTCTATAGGATTGAGGTCAGGGCTTTGTATGGCCACTCCAATACCTTGACTTTGTTGTCCTTAAGCCATTTTGCAACAACTTTGGAAGTATGCTTAGGGTCGTTGTCCATTTGGAAGACCCATTTGCAACCAAGCTTTAACTTCCTGACTGATGTCTTGAGATGTTTTGTAACAGATAACTTTAGTACGTCCCCTCGCCCCGACACGGGCGCGAACCAGGGACCCTCTGCACACATCAACAACTGACACCCACGAAGCATCGTTACATCGCTCCACAAAGCCGCGGCCCTTGCAGAGCAAGGGGCAACACTACTTCTAGGTTTCAGAGCAAGTGACGTAACTGATTGAAACGCTAGTAGCGCGTACCCGCTAACTAGCTAGCCATTTCACATCCGTTACAGTTGCTTCAATATATCCACATCATATTCCTTCCTCATGAAGCCATCTATTTTGTGAAGTGCCCCAGTCCCTCCTGCAGCAAAGCACCCCCACAACATGATGCTGCCACCCCCCATCACGGTCGGGATGGTGTTCTTCGGCTTGCAACCCTCCCTCCTTTTCCTCCAGACATAACGATGGTCATTATGGCCAAACAGTTCCATTTTTTTTTTCATCAGACCAGAGGACATTTCTCCAAAAAGTATGATCTTTTTCCCCATGTGCAGTGGCAAACCGTAGTCTGGCTTTTTTATGGCTGTTTTGGAGCAGTGGCTTCTTCCTTGCTGAGCRGCCTTTCAGGTTATGTCGATATAGGACTCGTTTTACTGTGGAAATATATACTTTTGTACCCGTTTCCTCCAGCATCTTCACAAGGTCCTTTGCTGTTGTTCTGGAATTAATTTGCACTTTTTGCACCAAAGTACATTCATCTTTAGGAGACAGAACGCGTCTCCTTACTGATCGGTATGGCGGCTGCGTGGTCCCATGGTGTTTATACTTGCGTACTATTGTTTGTACAGATGAACGTGGTACATTCAGGCGTTTGGAAATTGCTCCCAAGGATGAACCAGACTTGTGGAGGTCTACAATTTGTTTTCTGAGGTCTGGGCTGATTTATTTTGATTTTCCCATGATGTCAAGCAAAGAGGTTATGAGTTTGAAGGTAGGCCTTGATATCCCAAAATTGTGCTGATTTTCAACTTCCCCCTAAGTTACTTTATCCTGGTGCCGGGTCTGGTAAGTGTGTAAGTGTAAACACTGGAAGTGTTTCCGCCTGATGCTTGAGAACAGCAGTCCGTCATACCTGCCCCTCTCTGAGGCTTTGCTTGTAGCCTCCGGGTTTACAGTGAAGAAGGAGGGTCATTTCTAGACTGGTGCCAGATCAGATCTGGATGTGCCATGTATGACATGACTACGATAGTAGAACTAATGTACAGTGCTCATCATTTATACTCAGCAGTTGATTACAGATGTTAAAGGCACATCCCTAAGTCTGCTTCTCAAATGACAGCATATAGTGCATTACTTTTCACCAGTCACCCTATTTCCTGGCTTATACTATATAGTYCACTTGTTTTTACCAAGTAGTGCACTATATAGGTAATAGGCTGTAATTTCAGAGGCATCATATCTCTTCATTACTTTGGACAAATGATCATTACCCATGAGGTCACAGTCAGTCAAACGACTGCTGAAACAATCAATGGCAATAAAATGAGGTCTGTCTCATTTCACTAGCCTCCATGCCAGGACAATCCCATTTCCTTGCCCCTTTGGCAGATAGAGAGTGTGATAAAACTAATACCTGAAATTTTGCGGTATACTGCGAAACAACTTGGCATCAAGTGTTTTCTTGCTTTTCATACTCAAGCGGGCATGCCGTATACAACAAGTCATTTTATTAAGGATGACGTGATATTGGGCTCTTGAGTGGCATAGCGGTCTAAGGCACTGCATYTCAGTGCTAGAGGCGTCACTACAGTCCCTGGGTCGAATCCAGGCTGAATCACATCTGGCCGTGATTGGGAGTCCCATAGGGYGACGCACACAATTGGTCCAGCGTCGTCCGGGTTTTGCCGGGTAAGGCCGTCATTGTAAATWAGATTTTGTTCTTAACTGACTTGCCTAGTTAAATAAAAGTAAAAAAATTGTTTTATCATAAAATATTGTKTAGCTTGAATTTGCATTCAAAAACAACTAGAGAAGTTTGTTTTAGGCGTGATTGACCCTTGCTACTGACCCTTCCAAAAATTCTGCCTGCTCTCCGTGGCTATTGCTATATATTTTTAATTGATCGGTTCGCGAAAAGACCTCGGCTTGTTCCTGTAAAGACGGGACAACCTTGTTTCCCTGGCCCCTTTCTGACTAGACAATTCTAATCGGAGAAAAACACATMATTAACTGTGCAGACTGAGAAATACGACTCGCTCATCTTCATGCCCTCTCCAATGTTGTCTGCCACGGATAAGGTGCAGGACAAAAGTGGGCGGTGCAGGGAAGGTGCTACTTTTCTGTCTGTGGTGGCAAATGAGCAAATTAGTTGAATATCTATTAGATAAAAGTCTTAACAAGAAGGGTCTTAAATGCCCCTGTAGTTACAAAGGCAGACACAATTTATGCTGTCATTACGCTGTGACTACCTATGTAACTGCCGTGTAAATACATAGGTAGGAGGGACATGTTTTGTGGGAACAAATTGGAACTAAAAAGTCTTTATCCTATATGCCAGGCCTACTTGTACACAAAACAAATTGCATTTTGTCCCCCTTCCCCAAAAATTACACTATATGCATACAGAGCTGTGAACAAATGGTAGAAGCCATGGTCTAACAGGCTCAGCGCTGCTGGAAAACAAGCAGGATAACAGATTTGCCCTTGAAGATGACGATGTGTTGTGCCTAATTGCTGGGAAGAGGATAATTGAGCCACCTGCCGGCTTAATGAAACATTTTCCCATGTTTCACCTTGCCTCACAGAGACGCACAAATACACACAAATCTGTCATGAAAATGGGATGGAGGGATGCGGAGGAGTAGGAGGGATGTACTGTGGGCTTTGTCTGAAAAAAATTGAATCTGTTTCTAATGCCCTGGTCCAAAATAAAGGCTATGATCCTGATGCTCGTGTTCACTCATAGTGGATGATCTCCTTCTCATGGCTAGACTCTACTGTATAGAAATCTGTTCTAATGTTAATCCTTTGCTTTGACAAACATAATTAGTTTTTGAGCAATTTGAATTGGCCAGGATACAGGTTGCAGTGGGCCATTTCAAACCTCAGGTTATGCAAAAGGACGGCTGTTGTGCAAGTCTAGCTTCTGACATAAAGATTGCTTCCTGCTCTCAATTAATGCAGCAATATGGAGACATATCTCAGTGTTTGTAACTGCTTCCTTGGTCACGACATCTTAAAGCCTTAGTTTACCGAGATTAGATGCTGACTGGATCATCACGCCTCTATGTCTTTGATGTGTCACTGCCACCCACCAGTCAGCTTAATTGTGGATACCTGGGAAAAGAAAGAATGGAAGAAAACAAAATGAAGACTACTGTCATTGGAGTGGGTTGTGTGCCTCAAAAAATACAGACCCGCACACACTCACGTTCACCCACACACATGGACGCATGCACATACATACACACTTAAAACAACACATTTCACTACACAGATCTGGTGTATGTGACAATAAAATATATACAGTACCAGTCAAAAGTTTGGACACACTTACTCATTCAAGGGTTTTTCTTTATTTTTATTTTTTTTACTATTTTCTACATTGTAGAATAATAGTGAAGACATGAAAACTATGAAATGTCACATACGGAATCATGTAGTAACCAAAAAAGTCTTAAACAAATTCAAATATATTTTATGAGATTCTTTGAGATTCTTCAAAGTAGCCACCCTTTGCCTTGACAGCTTTGCACACTCTGGCATTCTCTCAACCAGCTTCATGAGGTAGTCACCTGGAATGCATTTCAATTAACAGGTGTGCCTTGTTAAAAGTTCATTTGTAGAATTTCTTTCCTTCTTAATGCAATCGAGCCAATCAGTTGTGTTGTGACAAGATAGGGGTGGTATACAGAAGATAGCCCTATTTGGTAAAAGACCAAGTCCATGTTMTGGCAAGAACAGCTCAAATAAGCAAAGAGAAATGACAGTCCATCATTAGTTGAAKATATGAAGGTCAGTCAACACGGAAAAGTTGCAATCGTAAAAACCATCAAGCGCTATGATAAAACTGGCTCTCATGAGGACCACCACAGGAAAGACCAAGAGTTACCTCTGCTGTAGAGGATACGTTCATTAGAGTTACCAGCCTCAGAAATTGCAGCCCAAATAAATAAAGTAACAGACACATCTCAAAATTAACTGTTCAGAGGAGACTGCTTGAATCAGGCCTTCATGGTTGAATTTCTGAAAAGAAACCACACCAATAAGAAGAAGAGACTTGGGCCAAGAAACACAAGCAATGGACATTAGACCAGTGGAAATCTGTCCTTTGGTCTGATGAGTCCAAATTTGAGAGTTTTGGTTCCAACCGCCGTATCTTTGTGAGACGCAGAGTAGGTGAACGGATGATCGCCGCATGTGTGGTTCCCACTGTGAAGCATGGAGRAGGAGGTGTGATGGTGCTTTGCTGATGACACTATCAGTGAATATTTAGAATTCAAGGCACACTTAACCAGCATGACTACCACATCATTCTGCAGCGATACGCCATCACCTCTGGTTTGCGCTTAGTGGTACTATAATTTGTKTTTCAACAGGACAATGACCCAACACACCTCCAGGCTGTGTAAAGGCTATTTTACCAAGAAGGAAAGTCATGGAGTGCTATATCAGATGACCTGGCCTCCACAATCCCCCGACCTCAACCCAATTTAAATTGTTTGGGATGAGTTGGACCGCAGAGTGAAGGAAAAGCAGCCAACAAGTGCTCAGCATATGTGGAACTCATTCAAGACTGTTGGAAAAGCATTCCAGGTGAAGCTGGTTGAGAGAATGCCAAGAGTGTGCAAAACTGTCATCAAGGCAAAAGGTGGCTACTTTGAAGAATTTTAAATATAAAAAATATTTTTATTTGTTTAACACTTGTTTGGTTACTACATGATTCAATATGTGTTATTTTATAGTTTTGATGTCTTCACTATTACTCTACAATGTAGAAAATAGTAAAAATRAAGAAAAACCCTTGAATGAGTAGGTGTGTCCAAACTTTTGACTGGTACATTTGTGTGTGCGTGAAGTGTAAGGTTAGGGTTATTTTTTTCACACTTCACGCACACACACAGACACACATAGACATGCATAGACACACATATACACATATACACACAGAGACACACATACTGTAGACACACGTAGACACACACAGACACACATAGAAACACAGACACACGTAGACACAGACAGACGTAGATATAC
Organism: Salvelinus sp. IW2-2015; assembly: GCF_002910315.2. NCBI lineage: Eukaryota > Metazoa > Chordata > Actinopteri > Salmoniformes > Salmonidae > Salvelinus > Salvelinus sp. IW2-2015. The sequence continues at coordinate 12,987,274 of NC_036871.1, read as the reverse complement.
ACAGACACACAGAGACACACAAAACTATCATGTAGCTGCACCATAAACACAGAGACACGTAGACACAGACACACGGAGACACACATAGACACATACTGTAGACACACATACACAGACACACACACTTACACTTCTTAAATGAGCTGTTGGAGTGCCTCACAAATGCAATTTGTCAGCTTATAAAATGGCAGGTGCTGCAAAGTGATAGTGAATGCGGTGTGTTCACTCTACCTCATCTGAGAATCTAACTAAACAGATACATCACTGTGGATTATTGTCAAACCCTCCAGCCTGCTACTCCCCACGGGGCTTCCTCAGACACTGCCCTTTTAAATACAGCAGCAGCAAATACCAGATAACCACTCCTYCATACAGCACTGGTGGTTGACCTGTTGGTGGGAATTTAACCTTCTATTGGTCACTTGATGGTGAAATGCCAAAAGAAGGAATTTTGCACAAAGGAAAAAATGGTTTTGAAAAAAAATCATGTATCATACTTTTCAAGCCATCATGTTGACCACGGTATAGACACAGCGGAACAGCCAGCCCAGTTGTACCAATCAGGAGATGTATTACAATTTCGGCCACCATTATTACCAAGCACTCTCTTTTAAACTGCCAGGTGTACTTACTGTAGAAACAGCCAAACAAATGCTGTATTACGAATCTGGCAATAGAACAGGCTGGTAACAGCGGGTGTTCTCTGCATCACTTCCAACATACAGTGGTATGTGGTTTTACCATTTTAATTGTTGTTCCTAACAGCAAGAAAGCCATTTTAAGTGTTGTTCACAGTTCATGTAATCTAATTGAGAGTGTAGTTGCATTTCTTTAAAGTAAGATAAGGGAGGACTGCGAGCATGCCAAGGTTTTACTTATTCAGAGCCAATGAGACATCTTACTTTAAGTAATTGGTGTGTGACAAATTAGGAAATGCAAAGGGTTGAGAGAAAAAGAGGACACACGCCAAGACATGATTAAAGTTAATATTTGCCATTTTGAAAAATAGGTATAATAGGTTCCCGGGTTTAAAGGTTTTATAGGGAAGTGAATTTTATCTCTTTGGTATTAGCACGAGGCCCGTCTCTCCACATTGACTCCACTCGATATCTAAGAGTATTAAAAGGCRCATTTCTTCATGAATGATCAATAATATGACTCATATAATACATTTCACACTGAGACCAGAAGATCATTCAACACTTTAGGTCGGTTTATTTGGAGCTTGCGTCAATAACTCTTTTACTGAACTCCATGAGATATTTGCTACTTTCTCACCACCATACCTGTTCAGAAATACACAACTTATTCAACATATTTGACTGTGAGAATTCTATAGTGAYGAAAAATCTGTGGTCCTTCGTGGCGGATATGAACCAGCGAAACACATGAGAAATAGTACATTAGCTATATTACCTGAATATCAACAGCCACTTGAGTTGGTTGTTTTYGGCCAAAGTGCAATAATTATACACAACCAACTTCTTCTCATGAGCAGCAATTCTGAAGAAGAGGTCAGAGGTGAGTAATTAAGAGGTTTACGATTACTTCGGTAATATTGTGGTATAGAAATAGCCACACACAGGAGGGCTGCTATAAACATTCTGATTACACAGATAGTGAGACCTGTATATATGAATCATCCGTGGTTTGAGCTGGCCTGTCTTGACCTCTGCGAGAGCTCCTTCGAAGCCACAGAACCACCCATATGGCATGCAGACAAATGTGTGTGTGTGTGAGATGTAATTTGCCTCAGTGGGGGAGCTGGCAATAGGCCAAGTCTCAGCGCAAGGCACACTCACCTCTCGCTAAGAGACACATCTCTATTCTGTGCTGTACTTTTATCTATGGTGAAAGTACATTTCATTYCTTACCGGTATGGGACCTACTATGTGTGCACGCAAAAAAAAAWATGTATGGGTCTCATCATAGAATTCCATATAAAATCCATATAAATATTGTATGGTCTCTGTGGGCCTAGTAAAGATTTGTCATMTAACTTTTTAATGTGCCATAAACACAACCAGTTATGACACAGTGTTCCTTTTGGCTACCCGCGCACGTTTTGTCAAAATAATTCCAGCATCCAAACAGAGGACTTTGCACCTGCAATTTGATGMATGGAGAGAGATATCTGTTAGCCTACAAGTAAGCTAAASGTGTAATGACATTCGGGGATTGTCATTAGGTCCACTTCACTTGTAGCCTGAATTGAGGCGTCCACTGCTGTACCGGCGCGTCTCGGTCGATCTCGGCCACTTATCTCCGCCTTGGCAGAATGTTACTCATCAAACAACAGCACAACTTGGAGAGGTATACCATCCATTTTCAAGTAAATTCGCTCATTTYCGTGCAGCTGACAATGTTCAATAAAGATAKTTTTCTTGGCATTTTGTTTTAATTATTGTGATAGGCTCAGGTATGGGATACAGTACTGGACCACAGCGGAGTAATTTCACCCCTGCTGCTATCTACCCTGCACTGCAGTTTAAGCGTAGCTTTTCAGTTTACATTAAGGACTCGTTACAGTAAATGCCTTGCATATGAGCATTTAAACTACATTGAGACCAGATTGTATGGTATGACAACAGTAGTCAGAGGAGTTGGCTAAAACACATGCAGATCTGGGACCAGGCAAGTGCAGTCAGCAAATTTCTAAAACAGAATGTTTACAGAGAGATTCATTGTTCAGCTTTTTATGAAGGATGGAGAGTCAACTCTWTGCATAAAGCACTGTGACGATAATCTCAGCAATCACATTCAGTTGTGCCACAGGCTCATTACATTTCAGTGGACCCTTCAGTTGTTCCACATCAGAGTTGTACGTCACTCATGATACACATGAACTGGAAGATGAGATGGCATGTGGAATTACACGTGAGATCAGCTCAAAGTAGGTTAACCATGCCAAATGCAATAGCTATACACTAACACACCAGCCCCTGTACTGTGGCAGACAGGGAACGGATGGTGTGTGTGTGTGTGTGTGTGTGTGTGTGTGCGTGCGTGCGTGCGTGCGTGCGTGCGTGCGTGCGTGCGTGCGCGCCTGCGTGTGTGTGGAGAGGGAAGCTGTGGTTCACTGAGTGAAAAGATAGCTCTGAGTGCGACTGTGTGAGGCTTGAAGCGGAAAGCTGATGTTTGACAGGAGCTTCGATGCATAGCAAAATTGTAATTATCGTAAACCAACGGCAGCGCTTCATTACAAATATTCTCTGTAAAACGCAGTGCAAGTGATTTACTCTGTTACTCAGCAAACATGTTAAGATTACAGCTCCAACACCAATGTTATTTCTGACGCCATATCGCTGTATACTTTTAATCTGCATCGGTTGTTGAGGACTATCAATTATCATTGTAGAGAATACATTTGTCCACAGTTTCAGTGTTTGTGTGTGCGTGTGTGCGTGTGAGAGACTATTGTGTGTGTGTCTCTGAATGCGAAGCCTACATATCTGTGTCTTACATTACAATAGACAAACCATYCTCTCTCTCTTTCTATTACAGTTGGCTTGTGTACTCTATCTCACCATGGGCTCAGTAGACATTTCTACACTCAAAAAATTAGGGGTTCAACAAGGGTTCTTCTGAGATCCTCAAAGTTCTTCGAAGAAAATTGCCCCCAAAAAGGTTCTTCCAAGAACCCCATTAGAGGTGGGATTCATCGAGGAACCTTCTTAGTTGGTGGGGGTTCTTGCAGGAACCTAACTGCCCAACTGAAACATTTGGATTTGAATGTRAAAGGAAAGGCACTGAACTGAAACATTTAAAGATCTCAATTTAAGGTAAGTTTTGTCCCTTGTATGATCTAAATGTATATTGTTTTATGATGATACCATCTATCTTTTCATATTTGTGCAAATCTTTCTAAAATAGAACATGGACACAATTTAATGGTTAACAATCAACAAAGAGGTAAGGCTATGTAGGCTATWAGAGTATGTTGAAGGCTAGCTGTATTGGGTGCAGATGACTGAACTGCTCACTTTTGTGTCTGTGTCTGCAGGTATACAGACGAGGAGGCATACAAAGGTATGTCAATWGRTATTGSTATGTAATACAGATCACATTTACCATCCYYCTCCCTTRCCTCTTCAATGAATATCCCATAGGCCTCTACATTATGGACAAGGTATGTTTATAAAAACCATTATCAAAACAGTTTTTTTCATTCACATTTAMCACAAAMACCAAGGTATGAATACTSTTGTGTGCACGGTTTGTTAATCATCTGTATAATTACTMTTTTTTGGATTCAGACTTCACCCTCCCTACACCTCTGATGAATATWACAGGAAACCTGTTCGATCACTGCAAAAAACATCAACACATTAACATCAACACGGTAGAGGATAAACCCATTGGACTTGGGGCTCTACTGGGAGTTAAACTCATATTTGGATTTTAAAATTCTGTTTTGCCACTAAAATCATAATAAACACTGACAACTAAAATAGTGTGTTATTGTTATGCATATTATTAATAATAATAAAAGGGGAGGGGAGGGGGGGGTAGTTAAAAAACGAACCCCAAAAAGTTATTCAAAGGGGTCTTCGAGGATCCATTAAAATTAGTTATTTTTTATAGAACTTATAGGGGTTCCCCCACCGTTTCAATTTGAAGAGCCTCTAAAGGATCCTCCAGGAATCTTTTCAGAGTGTGGTTTACCAGGGCAATTATTTGCTTACAATAAAACACTGACAACTAAATATGTGTGTTATTGTTATGCATATTTTATTAAAATAATATAAGAGGGGGGGGGGGGGGGGGTAGTTAAAAACATTTACCCCAAAGGTTCTTAGAGGATCCATTTAAAGGTTCTTTGAAGAACATATAGGGGTTCCCCCATAGTTTCAATTTGAAGAACCGCGAAAGGAAACTCCAGGAACTTTTTATTTTTAGAGTGTTTGCCATACTACGTCCAAATGGGATAAAAGCCAATGATGGGGTGCTTATGAGCCATACGCCTTCCCTTTGCATAATTCATGTTTATTCTCCTCCTCGGCCAAGCCTCGCCTGCCTGGTCTCCATGCTCACTGTGACTCAGTGAACAAAGATAATGTCAGGCAATGTGTTCAGACAGTCAGTGATTATTAGTCCAGGTGATGGGAGGTAACGTGCAGGTTACTAATGAAATCATATCAGGCTACTTGGATACCGGCCTCTAGTGAGGGATTATGAATTGATAGGCCAAACAATTAGCATATACGCTCAAACATGACTGGCATGCATTCATGCAAACATGCGTGGAACGCAACACACGCGCGCGCACACACAGCTTTGAACCCGGGGAACAAAGATAGGTTATAAATGTGAAGCATACCAATAACTATAGCTAACAAAATCATTCCTGTCAAAATGGATTAAGAGTCATTTTATACAGTTGAGTAATACAAGAATCTGAGCTTCCGAATTTGAATAATGAAAGCTATCAGATACATTTTATTCTAAGAAGCAAAGACAACTTAACAAAGTTCATTTGTCAGGCGGCTGCACCACAACCAGATTTTGTTACTGAGAGTGAAACGTTTCATTTCAGCTAATTCAGATTGGCAGGSAAATTAATCTTTCTCTTTTCGACAAAAATCTGCCTCCTTATTTGTGATTTACGCATACTAAATATTTAGAATGTCTCTGAAAAAATTGTCCCACACAATAAATCCTMAAAAAACGGGTTTCTGACTGAAAAGTCTTTCCTAAATAATACATTTCCTAATTTATGACTTTAATGATTTGCAAGCACTAGATAAAGCAAAATTATAAATAACTATACTAAACAAAAATATAAACGCAACATGTAAAATGTCAGTCCCATGTTTCATGNATGATTTGCAAGCACTAGATAAAGCAAAATTATAAATAACTATACTAAACAAAAATATAAACGCAACATGTAAAATGTCAGTCCCATGTTTCATGAGCTGAAATAAAAGATCCCAGAAATGTTCCATATGCACAAAAAGCTTATTTCTCTCATATTTTGTGCACAAATGTGTTTACATCCCTKTTAGTGAGCATTTCTCCTTTGCCAAGAGAATCCATCCACCTGACAGGTGTGGCATATCAAGAAGCTGATTAAACAGCATGATCAATACACAGGTGCAAATTGTGCTGGGGACAATAAAAGGCCACTCCAAAATGTGCAGTTTTGTCACACAACACAATGCCACAGATGTCTCAAGTTTTGAGAAAGCATGCATTTGGCATGCTGACTGGAGGAATCTCCACCAGAGCTTTTGCCAGTGACCTGAATGTAAATTTCTCTACCATAAAATAATTTTTGAGACCAGCCTCACAACAGCCGTGTAACCACGCCAGCCCAGGACCTCCACATCAGGGATGTGCGGGATGGTCTGAGACCAGCCACCCGGACAGCTGATGGAACTGTGCATTTGCACAACCAAATAATTTCTGCACAAACTGTCAAAAACCGTCTCAGGGAAGCTCAGGGAAGCTCATCTGCGTGCTCGTTGACCTGACTGCAGTTCGGCATTGTTACCGACTTCAGTGGGCAAATGCTCTTCAGTGGGCAAATGCTCTTCAGTGGGCAAATGCTCTTCAGTGGGCAAATGCTCTTCATGGAGGAATCCAGGTTTCAACTGTACTGGGCAGATGGCGTCATGTGGGCGAGTGGTTAGCTGATGTCAATGTTGTGAACAGAGTGCCCCATGGTGGCAGTAGGGTTATGGTATGGTCAGGACTAAGCTAAAGACAACGAACCCAATTGCGTTTTATCAATGGCAATTCGAATTCACAGAGATACCGTGACGAGATCCTAGCCCATTGTCGTGCCATCATCCTCCACCATCACCTCATGTTTCAGCATGATAATGCACAGCCCCATGTCGCAGGGATCTGTACACAATTCCTGGAAGCTGAAAATGCCAGTTCTTCCATGTCTGCATACGCAGACATGTCACCCATTGAGCTGTTGTATGCTCTGGATTGACGTACACAGCGTGTTCAGTTCTGCCAATATCCAGCAACTTCGCACAGCCATTGAAGAGGAGTGGGACAACATTCCACAGGGCCACAATAACAGCCTGATCACCTCTATGAAAAGGAGATGTGTCTTGCTGCATGAGGCAAATGGTGATCACACCAGACACTGACTGGTTTCTGATCCACGCCCCTACTTTTAAAGGTATCTGTGACCAACAGATGCGTATCTGTATTCCCAGTCATGTGAAATCCATAGATTAGGGCCTAATTTATTCATTTCAATTGACTGATTTCTTTATATGAATTGAAACTCAGTAAAATCTTGAAATTGTTGCCTTTTGCGTTTGGATTTTTGTTCAGTGTATTTAACACTCCTATCACTGCATATACTGTGGTTATTAGTTACGAGTAGAAAATCCCAGTTCATTGTTACTGTTACCCATGTTACTCTTAGTTCACCTCACGTGTCCATGGCATGTCAACATTTGACCACCTGGTGGTAATGGAGTGACGGGGCACCAAAGTAGCTCACCCTCAAACACCTCCTAAATGAAACATACTTAAAAAGTGGTCTTCCCCTACCTTCACACCCTATCATGACACAGTCTTGACTCTGAGTCTTGAGGTGAACTGCTATAACACAGGAGACACACAGTGTACCATCCGGCAGCTTCCTCAATAATTTATACCAGCAGCACAAGCAGTGGGGTGGGTGGTGGGGGGCTGTTGAGGAGACACGCCCGGGGCGACAAACAAACCCAGGCCTGATAGTTACAGTTGTACTCTCCCTGTAGAGCTCCCTTCCCCTCCCCATGCCCTCCGTCACTCAGGCCCCCGACCGGGCCATTGTTCATTAAATGCTGCCTACCACTGTTTCCATGGCGCCCTGAAGTGTTCTGTAGAGGAACGATCAAACAGGACGATGATCATGACAGGTTGAGGCCGGGGTCTGGGAGATGGTCAGTTGACCCGGGTCCTAAGAAAATTCCATAAAGTGAGGTTGTTTGTATGTGTGTTAAATGTTAGATATCATACTTCTAAAACGAAGCACAGAGATCACAACATCTGGGTGATTGGTACATTTCTGTGTTAAAGTTAATAGAATTTTGGCACAGGGTTCATTGTAAAACTGATTTTACATTATGCATAGAGGACATTCATTAATTTCACTMTTTTTCATTGTCATGGGAATTCTAAATCATAAAAACATAAAATAAACCAAAGCAAAGTTGGTAGAATGATTGAAGTTAGAATGTTTGGTTGACAATAGCAACAGTGYTGATCTGATAACCATTCTATTTCGTTGCCATGGCGATTCTATTTATATTTAGGATACATTTAAACATCATGATACAACAATTGAACTATAACAACTTTAGTATAATTAAAATTGTCTGTTTGATATGGCCCAAGACTTGCTTCTAATATCCAAGATGATACATTTTTCAACAATGAGCTTCAATACCCAGCGATGGGGGTTGATGCCAGCTGCTCCGCATAGGGCTACATGTGATGACAGCATCTGGCTCTGAGGATCATTCCTTGGCGATGAGGCCACTACCCAAACTATTTTAATAAGCGTTGATATTGCATTTTGTCTCTGTTGTTCATTCAGTTGAGCCTTAAACTCGATGGAAACAGTGATGAAGCAGAACATCCATTATTTACTATCTCCACTGTTCACTAACATACTTGATGTGAATGTATCTGTTTGGGGCTAGCTTACAGTACTCCTTGCTAAGTACTGAGGCATAAGAMATCTTGAACCCAGATTTACCTTGATTTCGAGTGGCATGCAATTCAGTTCCATGTTCAACAGCACAACATCAGTTTCTTTCTCCCCCCTCCCCTCCAAAAAAACAAACATATCTCCACAAGAGACTACAACCCAACCCAGCCGCACTCAATCACCCTGGTTTTACATCCTTTGCTTCTATCTCCGTCTCTATCTCCCTGTCTTCAAACCTGGCTTATTGGAGCTTTACGGGCAAAACGAAACCTGCACCTTTATTATTTCAGTTCATCGTGGAACCTGCGATAGCTTATCTTGTTTTATRGGGCTAATATAATTTACCGACTTTAAAGCACACCCACAGGTGTCATACTTTAAAGCTTGACTGTTGCAATCAAGCCGTGTGACATGTTGTGATTTAACAAGCCATGGGAGACCCCCAAGGGAAACGGAGGAAGCGGGAAAATGAAAGAGAAAAATACAAACCGCAGAGAGAAAATCAAGCCGATAAACAGCTGGAGCTACAGCCCAGGCAGCGAAGCCTTTGACGAGCGTTATAGCTTGAGGTAATTATAGAGATATACATCAACCTCGACCATATATCGTGGAACTGCCATGAGCAAAACACACAAAGGGTAAATCAACCTGTCTGCAGAAAAGTTGTCACTAGCCTTATTGAAAAATACTCCATACATTTTTCTTTGAGTGGGTGGCTGTATTTCTAATCATCTCTATCAGTCTTGATGGTATCCCCGAGCGAATGCCTGGGCTTTAGCTCGGAGGACTAACAAGATTTTCAGATCCCCAGACAACCTGAGGATAACATTTCAGCACTGGACAACAACTTATCATTGCAATTGCAGTGTCGGGTTCAGCTAGCTGCTAGACCCAATGTGTCAATAGAAGACAGGAGAGAGTGAGAGAGAGAGAGAGAGAGGACGATGAGGGAATTGTGTTGTTTAGCTTTACAGTGTGCCACAGAGCGATGGCTCCCTTCTGTCAGTCAAGGGAAACATATTGATCAGTGGGAGGTTCAGAGGGGGCAGAGAGATGACTGGATAAGACTGCCTTTTAGAGAGAGGGGAGGGGAGGGAGAGGGAGAGGGAAAGGAAGGCAGCGAGAATCGGGGGAGAGGAGAGGTATAGAGAGGAAGGGAACAGGGCGAGGWGAAAGAAAAAAGAAAGAAAGAGACAGCAAGAGGGAGAGAGAGAGAGAGAGAGAGACTCCACTCAAGCAGACACAGCACTAGTCTGACCTGCCCACTTGATCACAGACCTTTAACAGGAAGTGGCAGCTTGCAAGAAAAACGTGCATGATGGGAGAAACCAGGCAGACTGGAGCATAGCAGAGCCTCATAGATACGTATACTATATCCATTTCTTTAGCTACAGTATCAGCTCTCTCTCTCTGTCTTTCTCTCTCTTTCTCGAGGACAACCTATATAACTCTTCTATACTACAGCCTAACATTATACTGTTCTCTAATGCCAATGGACTATGATATTGAGGAGATTTATTGCGTTCTCATTGCATAATGCTGTGGTATTCATGAAAATCCTCTGCAGCAAAAAGAGAAAATCAATTATCTAACATTTCATATCCCGACTCTGTTACACTTTTGACGTAATGAGATACATAATTTGGGATTCGGCTCGGCCTCTAAATCACGTTTTCATGGTTGTCACAATGGATTTAGGGGAGTGTCCCATGTCCTTTCTCCCTGAATACAAGATAAGGCCTATTCACTCAATATGCTACAGTGCCTTCAGAAAGTACTCATACCCTTTGACTTATTCCACATTTAGTTGTGTTACAGCTTAAATTCACAATGAATGAAATATATTTTTCCCCTCACCCATCTACACACAATACCCCCACAATGACAGAGTGAAAACATGTTTTAGAAATTGAAGCACATTTATTGAAAATTAAATACAGAAATATCTMATTTACATAAGTATTTTACAAACCTAAGTCAATAATTTGTAGGAGCACCTTTGGCAGCGATTACAGCTGTGAGTCTTTCTGGGTAAGTCGCTAAGAGCTTTCCACACCTGGATTGTGCAACATTTGCCCATTTATTCTTTTAAATATTCTTCAATCTCTGTCAAATTGGTTGTTGACCATTGCTAGACAACCATTTTCAGGTCTTGCCATAGATTTCAAAGTACATTTAAGTCAAAACTGTAACTCGGCCACTCAGGTAAGCAACTCCAGTGTAGATTTGGCCTTGTGTTTTAGGTTATTGTCCTGCTGAAAGATGAATTCATCTCCCAGTGTCTGGTGGAACGCAGACTAAACCAGGTTTTCCTCTAGGATTTTGACTGTGCTTAGCTCCATTCCGTTTCTTTATCCTGAAAAACTCCCCAGTCCTTAATGATTACAATCATACCCATAACATGATGCAGCCACCACTATGCTTGAAAATATGGAGAGTGGTACTCAGTAATGTGTTGTATTGGATTTACCCCAAACATAACACTTTGTATTAAAGTGAATTTCTTTGACACATTTTTTTGCAGTATTACTTTAGAGCCTTGTTGCAGTGACTGGGTGTATTGATACACCATCCAAAGTGTAATTAATAAATTCACCATGCTCTGCTTTTAAAAAATTTGAACCCATCTACAAATATGTGCCCTTTTTTGCAAGGCATTGGAAAACCTCCGTGGTTGAATCTGTGTTTGAAATTCACTGCTCGACTGAGGGACCTTAAAGATAATTGTATGTGTGGGGTACAGAAATGAGGTACTCATTCAAAAATCATGTTAAACACTATTATTGAACACAGAGTGAGTCCATGCAACTTATTATGTGACTTATTAAGCACATYTTTACTCCTGAACTTATTTAGGCTTGCCATAACAACAGAGTTGAATACTTATTGACTAAAGACATTTCAACCTTACATTTTTAATTAGTACAAACTTTGAAAAACATGATTCCACTTTGACATTRTGGGGWATTGTGTGTAGGCCAGTGACAAAMAATCTAAATGTTATCCATTTTAAATTCAGGCWGTRACACAACAAAATGTGAAAAAATTCAAGGGGTGTGAATACTTTCTGAAGGCACKGYATATCCAGGAGACTAATAAATATACATATCTAATCCTACCGACTATGCTAAATGTAGGGCTATGCATGCTCACTCAGATACACTGATAATGTCACATTTCCTATATACATAGTTACAACTGTACGTTCTATCTAGATTCAGGGGGGRTTGGCCTGGGTTGCTGATAAGCACTTTGTATCAAATGTATTTGTAAAAAGTACTATGCAAATACAATGTGATTGATTCATTCAGTCATTGAGATTGATATGTACTTCGTAATTCAAGGGGTAGAACCATGGCTAGATAGTCAACTACTTCAACTCACACCCACGCTAACACCTACCGTATCAGGTGTGTGACCCCTCATATGTGGAAGCCGTGTAGCACACAACAACATGGCAAATCTGCCAAAAATGTCAATGTAATGTCAATTTAAATACATGGCAACTCCCATGCCAGGTTTCCAGGCATCCCAATAGTCTTTGATCTCTGCTGAATTATTCCCTTGTCAGAAAGTTTAGCTTTAACTCTCATTTTCTACCCAGCAGGTTAGATATCTGTCCACACTAACCGCTGTGTGTTTCCTCCTCCGTAAGACCCCACTTCCTCTCTCCTGAGGACCTGTTTGAGACCATCAAATCCAGGGCCGCAACACTGTAGCTCCTGGCCTCTGAGGACCCCCTCACTTTGAAGTCCACCGAGTGAGCTCTCTCTCCCCTCCAAAACCCAAAACGTATCAGTATTTTACAGAGGGACAACAACATGGGTAATATGTGCGGTTGGACCTGAGGCTTTGCTTTAACCTTGTTTGCTTTAAAGAGAATATTTCAAGTAGTAAAAAAAAGGATGTGAAGATCCCAAATTTACTGTACACTCACATATTGCCGCATGGCACGTGTTGTCTTACTTGTGTGTTCCGCTGCAGGTTTGATGGGTGTTTGGTTCAGCTTGTCCAATGCTCTTTCAGTGGAGCTGTGTGTCTCCATTTTTGAACATTTTATCATGCTTTCTCCTATCTAACAAAAGACGGAATCAACAAATGCCTATACAACATTATAGGCATTTGGGGGGGGGGGGGGGGGGGGGGGCAGAAAAGAGGAAACGAATCAGTCCAGTATCTCTCCAAAAACACCTGCCTTGCCTGGTTTTCTACTTGTCAAACCAATCCCAGTGAAGAATACGAGAAAATCCTAAGCCCTATAGCCTGTAACATGGAACAGCATTTCCGCACTGAATGAGCCATTTTGCCACAGAGCATCAGAGAGGTAATAATGCCATTAAGAGCCATTGGGGAGAAAGGGACGAAGGCAAGTCGATCTATTTCAGCATGCAGGCCAGACTGCCTGTCATCTCCTATTTTCTGCCCAATTGACAACAGCTTCTCTGGGTGGCCTTTCTATTCTGGGTTCCTGTCACTCTCCTCTCGCACTGTATGGGGAGATACATGACCTGAACCAAACCGAACGACGCTGCTGGAGTCGACTGTGAGTCAGCCAGAGCCTCCCTCTGTGAAAGACAGGGTAAATAGAGGAAAAGAGAGGAGACGAGACTCTGATCTCATTGCGATGGTGGATGGTGGTTGGTTGATCTCTGTCTCACGAGGCAAATGCTTTTGTACACTTGGAGATCTCTCGCCTGATTGGACAGAGGTTCAGGGAGGTGAATGTGAAAGTGTATCTTTGAAGAGAGGGCTGTGGGGAAGCAAGGGACAATAGGTCGACTGGACTGGGTTGTCCTACAAAATATGCACAAAGCGTATCTCTGTTATGGGGCTAACACAGCTGATTAGTTTGCGCTCATGAAATCTACAGTAGCACTTCTTTTTGCCGTTCCCCATTCACTCGTTTGAAGTGGTACATGGATACCCCGAAAGTTACCTCTGAAATAACACACAGGACCATGCAGTGTTGTTGCAGTCTACACTAAAGAAGTACAATGCGACACAAAGGTAGACTTTAGTAGAGGGGGCATCAGGTTGGAGTTGCTGTGTGGATGTGACAAGCACCTGCAGTATAGCTCTTGAATCTTCACCTCCCATCAGTCTCTCAGTGACTAGAGAACCCTGACCTTTAAAGTGGAGCTTTGCCAGGAGGGAAACAGGGACGCAGTCAACGTCAGTCTCATATGTTTACATTGTGTTGTGGTGACAGACCTAAATGTAACAGGCTTGGTTTGGCAGGGGAGAAGCATTAAAGCGTATAGAAGTGAGAGAACCAGTGAAGTGGACTCTGTCTTTCTTCCTGCTTTGTCTTTTTCAGTGTTTGGCATGTAGTTTCATGTAGTTAGGCTTTCGTCAGAACTAGTAACATTTTTGCACATCTACAGATGTAGGATATTAATGAGCAAGTTTGGTACAGCAAGGAAATTATGTGAATTATTATGCGGATTATAAATAGTGGACATTTTTGTAGGGTTGTTACATTTTTTACAAGAGAAAATCAAGTCTGAAATTTCAAAGTGGAAATGACAAACTTCAGAAGCCTTTTTAAACGTCAAATACACTACACGGTTTACATTTCTTGCATTGCAGGAAAGTTCTCTTGCAAAAGGTGATCAAATTAGGACACTACATCTGTATGCAAAGTAACATTTTCCGATGTTTTCGGAAGTCGGTCAGGTTCACTCATTCATCAACCATTTTCACTTCCCAATAATCTGTCTCCAGGTCCGCAACCAGGGTTTTAGTTTTAGTGAGGTCCGGAAGGGAGTAAAGTTGATTTAGTGCATTTCTATACAATAAAAAAATAATTAAAATTCTATTTGAAGGACAGCAAAAACAAGCAAAAATGACCCCAGACATTATCACCTCGGCTGCTGTACACTCTTAGAAAAAAGGTGCTATCTAGAACCTAAAAGGGTTCTTCGGCTGTCACCATAGSAGAACCCTTTGAAGAACCTGTTTTGGTTCCAGGTAGAACCCTTTTGGGTTCCATGTATAACCCTTTCCACAGAGRGTTCTACCTGGAACCAAAAAGARTTCTCCTATGTGGACAGCTGAAGAACCTCAGTCGATCTACAAACACATAGCCTATTAGCTATACCATTGTAATGGTATACCCCTGAAAGGGGGGAAATATGAGGCATGATTCACACTGACACATAGCATCAGTGACGAAGCGAAAACGTATATCATTTTTAGAAATGTATTGGTTGCGTTTTGATTGCATTTTAATGTAGGCCTATAGGGAAGATAGGCTATGTTGAGATGTTTCTATTGAAACATATTTTATTTTTTAACGTTCCTAACTTGTTTGATAAGATTAGTACAGATTTTCTCAGGGGACCCCACATACTAAACCACTGTACTAAACTCTCTCTCTCTGCTTGCTTCCTTTCTCTCTCTGTCTCTACTTCCTCCTKCATGCATTGCAGCCTGCCTCAGCCTCACCACTGAGCGCCACGTCACTGTCTGTCTCAGTAGCCTCGCTCTGTAAAGCAAAGGTATGGTAAAAACGTAATAATTGTATTTTTTGCTCCTGCTGTGTTAGGCTCTGTTTAACCTTAACTTCATCCTTCTAGCTGGCTAAGTAATACTAGCCAGACCCCTTCAACGTTACTGCAATAGAAGTCTCTGCCAGTAGCAAGCCACCTGAGTGACTGACATATATATATATACAGTATATATATATATATATATAAGTGACTATTTACCAGTTGTGCACTCTCAGAGAGTCTGTTTTTGTTTGTTTGGGGGATGTCTGTAGACATGGCAAGAGCCGCGGGACAGTTTTGAAATGTCCTTTCATCCGGAATCTCGCAAACACACTGTCATCAGGGTCTCTAGATCTTACTCTCTAGGTGCCTACTTGAGCCGACTGGGAGCTGGGGTAGTTCGTTTCACATCTCAGGCCCTCGGCCTGTGCCACACGTGGGCGGAGTTAGCCATTTGAGAGAGTGGTGAATGTGCTGCTAAAAAGGCGAATCCGGGAGGCAAATCTGAGGCAAATCCGGGAGGCAAATATAACGAAGAAACCACTGTTCATGATTCAACTCATTTCTCAAAGAGGCAGGCGCGATTAAAACTCAATCAGAAGCATTCTGAGCTTTGATCATTGTTGGGAGCAATATTTAGATGTTGACCTGTAATTGATTTTCTTTATTATGTACAACATATATATTTATATTATTATAATTTCCTTTCAAATTAAACCGGACCTCAGTGTCCTCATATGCAGTTACAGCCATGTCTGTTAGAAAACATGATTAGTCCAAAACTTCTTCTTCATACCACAAGTATCGATTCAGTCAGAGTCCACTGTTTAAAAGGATCGACAATCTCGATCCATCCTACTTTGAGATTCCCTTCCTGCTCTTTTCCTCTCTCCATCATACAGCTGTAAATTGATTTCACACTTAAGTGATAACCTGGCCAGTGCCTAGCTGCTGGAGCTCCCATTGTCTGCAGGCAATGCAAATTAATTACTGCAATTAGCTGATGGAAGAGGAGTGGACTGGAAGGGAGGACGAGGGGAGAGAAAGCTGGCTGTGTTTTTGTCACTGTGCTCTCCGTGACTTGAGAGGGATGGCTAAAATTAGCATCCATCTTGTCAACGTTGGAAGGTTTCGGTTGTGACAGAGATGGAAGCTATACTGTAGGTATTTCTGCTGTACAAAGAGAAAACAAGGGGCTAAGAATGGATCCCTGCTGGACCCCACATATATTTCAGGTTGGATCTAATGTCCAGAATTTGCATTTCCTTGAAAACCAACAATGACACATTATTCCATCACTTGCAGGTGTCATCTCATGCCCACTAGCTGCTGTGCTTAAGTAACTGTTATATTTAAAGGCTTAGGCAGCCTTTCCAAAGACAAATATGTCCATTTGAGGGAGGCCTCATTTGAGAMCGAGACGTATTTTAAGCAGTTTCCTGGAACACAATGTGCTGGAGATTTATTTTGGTTTGAATTGCTCCGGTGGTACATCTTTGTAACGGAGCTATGAGCGGTGTGAGTTTGACAATTATCTCTGGCAGCTAAAGAGCGACAACATTGTTTGTCTCCCAGTGGCCTGCAACCACACAGATGACATCAGTCGTTCTGTAGAGAAAATGAGACAATCTCGAAATGACATTCTGTTATGCTACCCCTTGTACAAATATACAAGCATGCATAACACAAGCACACATTTCTGGGTTGGGGCTTTAGCTACTATGTAATAAATAGGTAACAATATAGAGACAACATATATCTCCTATTTTATTTGTACAATTTGTATTATGAGTCACACTCAGGATTTAACAATTCAATCTATTTTCCCCCTTTGTTTGGAGCATATTTCTTTCTCACTATGTTTCTATCCTCTACCTCTTTTACATTTGCATGCTCTCTCCCCTCCCCCTCTCCCTGTGTTGTTCTCTTTAATTTCGTTAATCCACAGCTCTCGGCTGCTAATCTCCAAATTAAACAGAATGGTTGAAAGGTCAGCCCAGAACAATCTGCTGAGGCATTATGGATCCCCTGAAGCCTCATTCCTGGGTGGAACTAATCTCTCTGTGGCCCAGCAGCAAGGGGAGCCCTGGCCCAGCGTTGCGCCCACTCCGTGTTACAAATGACACGCTCCCGTCGAGCCAGCCACACTACGTTAGCCATTAGCAAGAGCGTGGGTGGAGGTCTCCGGGCCTCCTTGACCTCCCTGTGCTAAATGTATATTAGCATATTCCCACCTGTGGCAACCATTATGCGCTAGCCTTGGTTACATGAATTAAGCMTTGTTTGCTGTTAATATTATGCCAAAAGTGATACCTTGGGAACGTTAAAGCGCATTGGTACCATTTTGTGTCCTTTAGTGCTTGCCCAAATCCATCTGTATTCATTAGTAGCCGATGCACGATGCTACTGAGTGAACTAAGACTCAAATAATCCATTAGGTTGAAGAATGTTTAGTTAGAATTCCTGTGTTAGGATGTTTGTAAAATGATAGGCCAACTACTATTGGGCAATGTCACTGTTCTAGGCATAGGGATCGATTTTCCTTTAACTCTGGACTGTAATTCTAGTGCTATTAAAACTCTATTTGCAAATCCCAATCCTTACCTCCCATTTCCTCCCCTTCTCGCCTTACCGTCTCTCTCACAGTTTCAATTAGAACARATTGAACAAGAGGGAGAAAAAAACGCAAAGACGAACATAAAAAATACATAATTGCTATCACTCCCTTATAATTGCCTGTGATGGAGATTGCACTGTAAACCTGCATGGTACTCCAGAGAAAACATACTCATATAACAGCCACTGAAATCTTACCATTGTGATTGACATGCCACAAATTTGCGCAATTGTTCTCCGTGCCTTCGATGGCGTTAAGTTCTGTTAAGCACATTAGGAATTCATGAAACATCAGGTCGTAGTTGCATCTGACTAATTACCTGAACACCATAGTTGGTAAATAGAATGTTTTTCCTCGTTGACAGCATATTTTAATCAAGCACGTCATTTGTTAGCAGGAGTTAACATCAACCTGCTTCACCAAGAAAAATATATGATGACGTTACTTTGTCTTCTTGGTCAGTGCTCGTATTGACAAAAACAACTCTCTCTTTAGACAACATTTTGCCACATTAGTTATCCCAGACGAGCCCCCAAAAATCTGGAACATGTGTAACATGATAAAATGAAGAGAACCAGAGATGTTACCTTGTTTTTGGTTGGCTTCTCTTCCACTCATCAATGTGAACTAACATCGCCTACAATTTTGGATGACGTACAGTGTATTTGGAAAGTATTCAGAACCCTTCACTTTTTCCACATTTTGTTACATTACAGCCTTATTCAAAAATGTCCCTCATCAATATACACCCAATACCCCATAATGACAAAGCAAAAACAGGTTAAGAAATTTTTGCAAATGTATTCAAAATAAATAACTGAAATATCACATTTACATAAGTATTCAGACCCTTTACTCAGTACTTTGTTGAAGCACCTTTGGCAGTGATTACAACCTCAAGTCTTCTTAGGTATGACGCTACAAGCTTGGCACACCTGTATTTAAGGAGTTTCTCCCATTCTTCTCTGCAGATCCTCTCAAGCTCTGTCAGGTTGGATGGGGAGCGTCGCTGCACAGCTATTTTCCGGTCTCTCCAGAGATGTTCGATCAAGGGCATTCAGAGACTTTTCCTGAAGCCATTCCTGCATTGTCTTGGCTGTGTGCTTAGGGTTGTTGTCCTGTTGGAAGGTGAACCTTCACCCCAGTCTGAGGTCCTGAGCGCTCTGGAGCAGTTGTTCATGAAGGATGTCTCTGTACCTTGCTCCATTCATCTTAGCCTTGATCCTGACTAGTCTCCCAGTCCCTGCTGCTGAAAAACATCCCCACAGCATGATGCTGCCACCACCATGCTTCACCGTACGGATGGTGCCAGGTTTCCTCCAGACGTGACGCTTGGCATTCAGGCCAAAGAGTTCAATCTTGGTTTCATCAGACCAGAGAATCTTGTTTCTCATGGTCTGAGAGTCCTTTAGGTGCCTTTTGACAAACTTCAAGCGGGCTGTCATGTGTCTTTTACTGAGTAGTGGCTTCCGTCTGGCCACTCTACCATAAAGGCCTGATTGGTGGAATGCTGCAGAGATGGTTGTCCTTCTGGAAGGTTCTCCGATCTCCACAGATTAACTCTGGAGCTCTGTCAGAGTGACCATCGGGTTCTTTGTCACCTCCCTGACCAAGGCCTTTCCCCCTCGATTGCTGAGTTTGGCCGGRCCGAGTCTTGGTAATTCCAAACTTCTTCCATCTAAGAATGATGGAGTTCTACTGTGTTCCTGAGGAACATTAATGCTGCAGAATTTTTTGGGACCCTTCACCCAGATCTGTGCTTCAACACAATCCTGTCTCGGTGCTCTATGGACAATTCCTTCGTCCTCATGGCTTGGTTTTTGCTCTGTTACATCTGCGCCTGCCACGCCCTCTRCTGCTCATCCTGTGTCTCCCTAACCTGCCGCCGCTCCCCCAGTGCTCTCTCCCTCTTTCTCTCTGTGCGTGKGTGTGTGTGATTTTGTGGGCGGAGACAGGTGTGCTGGAGTCAGAGCAGATCCCCACCAGCTGCAACCTGTTCCATAATCAAGACCTCTACAAATATTCAGCCCTGCCATTTCCATGCTGCCAGATCATAACTTCTGCTCAGTCAGTCTGCATTTTTAGCCGTTTGTTCCTGCATATATCCTGTTTTCGTGTTGCGCCTGTTTTCCCTTACCTGAAGCTGCTTTCCTCTCCACTACAGTTCTGCCCGCTCTGAATCTGGTCCCTGTCTCCAGTCCCACGTCTCGCCAGTCCTGCAACCCTGTCCTGGACCCCCCCACTCTACTGCTTCCTTGGATTCCTCCCCGGGACCTGCTTACCCAGCCCCAACTCCCCTCGCTCCAGCCTCAGCACCTGGCTCCCTGCAACCCGCCCAAGCTTTCCCTGGCCTGCACCCCATCTTCCCCCGTTTTTCAATAAATAACTTGGTTACCTTATCCCAGTCTCCTCGTCTGTCTGCTCTTGGGTTCACCTGCGCCGCTCAGCGTAACACTGTCAACTGTGGGACCTTATATAGACAGGTGTGTGCCTTTCCAAATCATGTCCAATTAATTGAATTTACCACAGGTGGACTCCAATCAAGTTGTAGAAACATCTCAAGAATGATAAATGGAAAAGGAATGCACCTGAGCTCAATTTCAAGTCTCATAGCAAAGGGTCTGAATATTTATGTAAATAAGGTATTTCTGTTTTTTAAATTCAATACATTTGCAAAAATGTCTGTCCAAACTTTTTGTCACTGTGGGGTATTGTGTGTAGATTGATGAGGATTGTTTTTTATTTAATCCATTTTAGAATAAGGCTGTAACATAACATTTGGAAAAAGTCAAGAGGTCTGAATACTTTCCGAACGCACTGTCTCTGTACATCAGCACTGATGAAAACTATGTGTGGTCCATAGACAAGTTCTTAGAATTAATGTAGCAGCAAATCAACCCACTCATATGTGGTCGTGACAGTGGCAAACAGAAGCAAATCCCACACACACACAACCAAAACTCCTACCTCCATGCTCGAGCTGATTGTTTTTGAATGTGATGGATAAATACGTGTTGAACAACTTTTGGCAGACAAAACTACCAATTTCAAATGAGTCCAAGTGGCACCCATTTACACTCAAACTCTAAACACTCCTTGGGCCACAAATCTCTGTTTTTCATCTAAGAAATAATCACTGTTGCTCCCTCAATCTCTGAATAGTATTTCCTTACATGAATCACTTGTAGGCTAGGCACACATATTTGAACTGTATTGTTTAATAGGATTTTGAAGAATGTCTTTTAAATCATGTATGCCCATGATTTAAATATATATCGTCAGTGCGTGCCGACCTTTAATAAACTCTGTGTGAATGGGATACATGAACAGTATGTGGAGTAATGGGAGATATTGTGTGTGCTGTGGGTATTGCTCCTCTCTCCATCAGCAAGGTGGAGTCCCCTCATCATCGTGACCTTTCTATTTCACTGGAAGTGATTGCTTCCTCTGCCGCGATGACTCACAGAGCTAATGCACCCACTAAGTGTGTGTGTGTGTGTGTGTGTGTGTGTGTGTACGAGAATAGTACATATATAGTACATTCTGTGAAAGTCAGCTCTTGTGCACATGTGATTATGTGTGTTTTCAGGCATCCTCTCCTGTGTGTGTGTGTATCCAGCATCGTCTGTGTGAGTGACACAGGAGCTGATGTGACATGGACTGGCTTGAGGGGCTGTTGGAGGTGTGAGGTGTGAGGTCTGGGTGAGAGGACCGCAGCAGTCAGTCTGCCTGGCAGGACTCAGCCACTGAACACACTCGTTAGAGTCCAGGCCTGGTGAGATGATGTGTGTGAGGCAGAGGATTGCATGTGTGCATGTGTGTGTGTGCATGTGTGCATATACTGTATGTGTGTGTTCGACTTTGCATGTATGCGTGCAAGTATAAATGCACGGCGTGTGTGTGTGTGACAGCAGTGAGGCCCAGTATGACTTTCCTCCACAGTGTCCACTAAGTCAAGGAGGACAGTGACCCCATTTCTCAGGCTGATCTCTATGTCCTCTCTCTGTCTGTGCACAGGCTGGAAAACCATAATGAGAGGGAGCAGAGCAGAGGGGGTTGGCTTCGACTTTATGGGCTGGGTTATGGTGTTATTCACATGGAGTGTCATTGTGAGTGTGAGTGTGTGTGTGTGTGCATGCGTGCGTGCGTGCGTGCACCAAGGGCCACATAAGCATTTAATTTGATGACATTGTGGTATTCGACATCGATGTTGAAATTATGGCCCTTGGTGCGCAAATACAAATCATGTTTATTACTATGCAGCTTGTGCTGTTCTGTAAAACACACTTCAAAACGACCAGTGCAGTCCAAACATATATACACTACCGTTCAACAGTTTGGGGCCACTTAGAAATGTCCTTGTTGTTGAAAGAAAAGGTACTTTTTTGTCCATCAAAATAACATCAAATTGATCAGAAATACAGTGTAGACATTGCTAATGTTGTAAATKACTATTGTAGCTGGAAGTGGCMGATTTTTTATGGAATATCCACATAGGCGTACAGAGGCCCATTGTCAGCAACCATCACTCCTGTGTTCCAATGGCACGTTGTGTTARCTAATCCAAGTTTATCATTTTAAAAGGATAATTGATCATTAGAAAACCCTTTTAGCACAGCTGAAAACTGTTGTGCTAATTAAAGAAGCAATAAAACTGGCCTTCTTTAGACTAGTTGAGTATCTGGAGCATCAGCATTTGATTACAGGCTCAAAATGGCCATAAACAAAGAACTTTCTTCTGAAACTCGTCAGTCTATTCTTGTTCTGAGAAATGAAGGCTATTCCATGCGAGAAATTGCCAAGAAACTGAAGATCTGGTACAACGCTGTGTACTACTCCCTTCACAGAACAGCGCAAACTGGCACTAACCAGATTAGACAGAGGAGTGGGAGGCCCCGGTGCACAACTGAGCAAGAGGACAAGTACATTAGTGTCTAGTTTGAGTCCTCAACTGGCACCAGTCCTCAACTGGCAGCTTTATTAAATAGTACCCACAAAACACTAGTCTCAACGTCAACAGTGAAGAGGCTACTCCGGGATGCTGGCCTTCCAGGCAGAGTTCCTCTGTCCAGTGTCTGTGTTCTTTTGCCCATTTTAATATTTTCTTTTTATTGGCCAGTCTGAGATATGGCTTTTTCTTTGCAACTCTGCCTAGAAGGCCAGCATCCCGGAGTCGCCTCGTCACTGTTGACGTTGAGACTGGTGTTTTGTGGGTACTATTTAATGAAGCTGCCAGTTGAAGGTATTTTTCTTTCTTTTTGACAATTTTAATAGAAAACAATCACAGTTAGGTACTGAATCGTTACCCAGAAATGATTTGATATTGAGATAAAAACATCTGCATTGGACCTTTAAATAGAGAGGTGTTTTCTTCATTCTCTGCAATAAAAGGATGATATTATCAAGAGCAATAACCTTACAGTATATGTGACTTACTTACTTCCACAGAAGCGCTGGTATAAACTGTAGTCATATGAAGTTAGTGTTAGATTCTCCTATGACCATAATAATAAAAGGCATGAGGAAGTACAGTATATCTAACATGTTCATGGTATCCTGCCACCAATAGCAAATATTATATTCCCCTGTGATTGGGTCTTTCTTGTGATAGCCTACCAGGATCTAGTGGACAAAATGACCTTATTACCAGTCAGAARACAGTTCTGTCAAATGGCACTGGTTTCATGGCAAATAATTCATTTGATACCCCTTGGGGTCCTTAGATCGATACTATATCTAATCAAGTGTTCAGCAGAGATAGGTTTGTTCAAGGTTGTTATGCTATGCTCTTATGTATCACTTCAGTTTCAGTCAAATAGACGCAAACCTCAGCACTGGACGCAGGAAGCTGTCTACCCTGCTGTCTTGGTGCTGAAACATAGACAAAGCTGAACTATGCAACAGAGCTGCTTAGTTTTTTTACACATATTTTTGATATATTGATTCTTACTTTTCCAAAGGGGTGATTTAGTACAATAGTACATTGTAGTAGTACAATGCTGTAGTACATTCAAAGTACATAAAATAAATAGACAAACATGCAAAAGGAAGAAGTCACAAACACTTGCCCCACACTGTTGATAGTTTCCAGATAATCTCAGCCTGAAGCACAATTTTATCCCTCCATCCATCTCTCCATCCATCCCTCCATCCATCTATCTATGTATGGATCTGCCTTTTCTGCAGCAGATGGGCCTCTTAAGCAGGATGGGGAGGCATTGCGGTAACACTGAGCTCCTAAGTAACTCCAGTCAATCACCCTGCCACTCAGCCAGCCTGCCGGCCAGCCACCAGAGCCCATGTCTGCTTCTGCTTCTGCCCTACTCCAATCTTCCACCGCCACCGGAAGGGCCTGGTGGAGAGATAAGGGCCCCAGCGAGCAGACAGACTCATCAACACTGCCTCCCAATTAACTGTAACATAACACCGTGTGTGTGTGTGTGTGTGTGTGTGTGTGTGTGTGTGCATGTGTGTGTGTGTGTGTGTGTGCATGTGTGTGGGCGTGTACCCCTCCCCCCCATCCCTAAACCCATCACCGTTCACCAAAGACCCCAGTCAAAACAAATCCAACTTTTGGGCTGCCCAAAAAAACAAAAACCACAGCACTGACAAACAACAGCGGGATATATCAGGACCACTTCAGATGGATAGATACAAGGCAGAAAGGAAGAGGGGATGGTGTTTTTGTTTTGTTTACAACAGTACCTGACGTTTCTTAAGAAGTGAAGGCAGGGCTATTGATTCATGAAGACAGAGATAACGTTGGGCACAAAATAACCCTGATATAGCATTACAACTTTATTGACATTAGAATCGATCAACATAAATCAATGTTTTCTTTTCAAACCGCTAGTTAAATAGTAGATATGCATGACACAAGGCATTCAGTGAATGTATAAACTGAAAAACAGCTGACGGTGAGACATGTATGTTTTGCAGGTTTTGCCTGAGGTAGCTGAAACTGTGAAACATGATGGAGAATGGAAAAGCATTAACTGCTAGGCAACAGTGGAGCAGACTGATTTAAATCTCAGGCCCACTAATCAACCATATGTCATGGATTTTACTCCATAAGCTTTAATTAACATTTCCCTCATCTSTGGGTTACCTCCCAGATGCCGGTACATTTCCCTAGAGGCCCAGAGAGTTGCTACTKTTATTTGTTCAGTCTGTTTGGTCCTGGACTTCTCTCTCTGGTGGTTGATTATTATCTACACTACAGCTGTCCATCCCTTGGGTGTCCCCTCCATAAACCCTAACCAACAAACGGAGCACTCTCACACTCAATCAACAATGATTACGTGTGTGCGTGTGTGTACTTCGGCTAAAACAAATACCCCAAAAATATACAGTACACAGCCATCTCCATCGTGAGGAAGATAACTTCTGCCATTGCCTTCTACACAGAACAAAAATATAAGCGCAACATGTAAAGTCTTGGTCCCATGTTTCATGAGCTGAAATAAAAGATCCCAGAAATGTTAATTTTTCTATCAAAAAAATTGTGTGCACAAGTTTGTTTTACACCCCTGTTAGTGAGCATTTCTCCTTTGCCAAGAGAATACATACACCTGACAGGTGTGGCATATCAAGAAGAAGATTAAACAGCATGATCATTACACAGGTGCACCTTGTCCTGGGGACATTAAAAGGCCACTTTAAAATGTGCAGTTTTGTCACACAACGCAATGCTATAGATTTCTCAAGTTTTGAGGGAGTGTGCAATTGGCATGCTGACTGCAGTAATCTACACCAGAGCTGTTGCCAGAGAATTGAATGTTTATTTTTCGTTTTAGATCATTTGGCAGTACGTCCAACTGGCCTCACAACCGCAGACCACGTGTAACCACGCCAGCCCAGGACCCAGTGGGTGGGCCTGGCTGCCAAGTGTGTGAGCCTATACCCTCCAAGGCCCACCCATGGCTGCACCCCTGCCCAGTCATGGGAAATCCATAGATTAGAGCCTAATGRATTTATTTCAATTGACAGATTTCCTTATATGAACTGTAACTCTGTAAAATCTTTGAAATTGTTGCATGTTGCGTTTATATTTTTGTTCAGTATAGAAATACTGTAGGGGTTTGGGGCTCTCCAGAGGTATCCTATTAAGGTCGCCATTAACTCTTCCTGCAAGATCTTTGTAGTTGCATGAGTCATGACAAGTGTCCTGTATGTCTACAGGCTAAGTGGGCTTTGCAATGAGCTGTGGCCATGTTGGTGTCCCTCCAGTGTAGGTGTCAAACACTAAAGTGTGTCTACGGCGATCTGAACCGCCCAGAAGAATGCTCTTCCCATTAACTCAACTTCCTGGACCTTTATATCCATATATTCCATCCAGATCCCCACTACAGTACTAGTGTTTTCATCCATACAGCAGCTCACAAAGAGAAACCAGAAACCGCCCATGCTTTGTGCAGCAATTCGAATCCTTCATTCATCTACTAAACGTATAATATGTGTTTTCAAGGGGAGAATGGGTCATCACTGACTATCAGTGGCAGAATTATGACAAAGGAGGACTGGCTCTTTGCYTTGCCTTACTGATTTAGGGGCCAAGATGTATTCCGAAACTCCCTAAGGAGTGTATGTCACCACGGCAGCTGAGAGTTCGCCCAGGCATTAATGGGTTTCCTCGAGCAAACAGGATTGGCCACAGCGTCAACGGCCATGGGCACAGCTCCTGGGAGATTATGGGATGGTCACAACAGGATAACAGGCAGGCAAAAGCAGCTTAAAGCTCAGGGGCGCCCCTCTCTGGGAGAACCACTGACCTGTTGTAGGGATGTGGAGATGGGGTGTGTGTATGTGTGCTGTGGGGGGGGGGGGGGGTAGGCCAGGGATAGCGGGGGAGTAGGCCATGTCTTCTTGACTGTGCAAATCCCATTCCCCCTCTGTGCAAGTGCATCACAGCATCACAGGAAACCTTGCCTATACGGGTTAGTGTTTACACCTCATCACACAAACAGATATTCCCCCGCTACTCTCTCTCTCTCTCTCTGCCTCTCAAACACGCACGACACACACACACACACACACACACACACACACACACACACACACAACACACACACACACACACACACACACACACACACACACACACACACACACACACACACACACACACACACACACACACACACACCAGTGTTTGTGAGGACTCATCTACTTCAGTGTCTGTGAGGACTCAGTGGAGACGCAGAGACACCTTAACAGCTCCTGTTAACAATGATCCTTTATTCCTAACTCTTTTGTTTGGCCGGCTGTGCTTCATTAAGTCTTTGTGGCCCCCGTGTCCCTCCTTAACAAGCTGCCTCGTGGAGCAGGATCACAGTGTGTCACAGCGCTGCTTTAGAAAACCTATCAATGTGGCCATGAAGGGTTCCCTCTCCTTTCCCCCCTCAACACTCAATGGTTCATCTCTATAATCTATTCTATAACACGTAATCATTTCATTTTTGCTGACTGTCRTTGGATTCCACAATGCTGTGCGGTATTTTATTTCGATTTTTGTTCTTTAATCAATAATTATCCTTCGATATTACAGGTATCATCGACATTTCTGTCCTTATTCAACCTTTCCAAAACTGTCATTAATAAACTACTGACTTACAATTCTGGGTGTATACTGTAAAGCTCACTATATTTAACAAGGACAGATGGGGGAGTAATTAGCTAGGTTTTCATCCAATTGGCGAACAGATTCCCATGCGAAAATTCAAAAATCTGCTTAAAAACAAAGATGCGCATTTTCCCACCAGAGGTGTGTTTCCATCAAATTGACTTGTTGCGCATGATGACGCAGTGCACATAAAAATAACTTTAGGTTTTACTGCTCTGGGGTTTGATCACTTACATCTTGTGGTCTTGACTCTCAGATGTGCAGAATTGAAAAGCTTATAGCTMGCYAGCTATAAGCCAAAAATATAGACTTTTCATCCCAASTCCAGGTAGCAGATAATGGACTTAATCAAATATTTATATAGTTGCTGCTGCATATAAAAACCATGAAGTCTGCCGGAAAGGCCCGAACCCAAGATCATAATTTTGATGACTGACACAATGAGCCTACTGTAACCTACTGTACATAAACTGGTGCGCACCAAGTTGTACTYCACGTTATAG
Source organism: Salvelinus sp. IW2-2015 (assembly GCF_002910315.2). NCBI lineage: Eukaryota > Metazoa > Chordata > Actinopteri > Salmoniformes > Salmonidae > Salvelinus > Salvelinus sp. IW2-2015. The sequence continues at coordinate 12,959,373 of NC_036871.1, read as the reverse complement.
TATGGAAAGCGGCTCATGAGGATTTTTCTACAACATTCACAGCATATTGACACAATTACAATCTTTATAGAATTAAAATCGAATTGAATCAATTACATGCGGAAAAACGTATTTGAGTGAACATTATCAAGCCAGCAGCAGATTAAACAAAGTGAATTCTCTCCTCGCTCTCTCCCCGGTTGTAGCTTGCAGCTATAACTGTCTAGCTGGCTAGCTTTCGGATATTTACTAGCCAATACCAGTGACAAACTATGTTATTGATATATGGCAGTACATAAACAAAATCTACCTCCCCTCCAAAGAAAGCCCGTCTCCAGGACTTCTCCAAAATGACCCGAGATCCCCGATCAGATCCATGACCAAAGCTTCGCATTTCAATTGTGCCTGAAGGCAGGCTCTATAGAAACTCCCCCGGCGCCACAGACACCATCCAACGAGCCATCCACACACACACAGAAAACCCAAGTGCAGACAGCCAGCGGCTTCCAAAACACAACTCATGAGGCAAGCTCCAGAAATAAAACTTTCCAATTGAGCAAAATCCACAATCCACCCCTCTAAAGAAAACCTGTCTCCTTTCTCTGAAATGCCACCAGATCCACGATCGAATACATGGCTGAAGCATGTCTGTTTAGCCAGCCATCAACACACATAGACACACACACACAGTTTCGGCCCCAGCCACAGGGCTCTATACAGAAACATTGACCTCCATCACGACCAAAACTACTCTTTTCCTGTAGGCTTGTACTATCTATAGTATGACAGCACCAGCAGTTAGCTACCAACAGCTGGCAGACATGTTTATATGGTTACTTTAGCGTTCATTAATCAGTGTTATTTAGATGGAAGACGTGAGCTAAATGCAGTAGCTCTACAGCTAGCTAACATTAGCATAGAGGTAGGACACCAGCTCTTTCACTTAAATGGTGAAGCCCTGATAATGCTGTCTCTGCTGATGCTTCTGGCTGTTTGTGATATCAGCCACGTTGTTGGTAGGGCCAGAATCCACTTTGAAAAGAGACATTTTGATGAAGCCCTCCTTCCATTGTTGATACATATGGAAGTTCTCTAGGATGAAATGTGCCCCGCAGATTGACGAGTAGATGTCCAATTCGGCCGCCTCATTCTCACAAATGGAAAGGGGAAAACCTAGTCAGTTATACAGCTGAATGCATTCAATTGTACAAAACAAYGTAATCAGCGATTGGATCATCTCTAACCAGTCAGAGTAGCAAAGCCAATGACAAACATCCGCTTTACCCACGTGTGTTCTGGCTCTGGCCCAACAACCCATCAGTTTCTGGGACTAATCAGAATGGTTAGAATGTTTTTCCATTCTAGAAATCATCATGGAGGTACGTAGATCCAGACTAATTGCGGAGAAGAAACTAACGTCCGTGGGTGTGTCGTAGCGTTTGGCTGGAGCAAGGAGTTTGGGCAGCCAGGCAACTGATGAAGAGCTCCAGCCTGTTTGTCAGACTGTCATTGTTTCTTCCTGGCTTTATAACCAATGCCCCTGCCACTGAAGCTACACTGCACTTCCAATCCAAACTACCTCAACACCCAACCTTTCCAGCATCTGAAACCCTTACTGACATTCAACCCACTGGGCACACACTGGTTGAATCAATGTTGTTTCCACGTACGACTCATTTCATATGAAATTACATTGAACCAACCTGGAATAGACATTGAATTGATGTCTGTGCTCAGTGGGAATCTTCATCATCTAAATTTACAGGTGTTGTTTGTTTGCGTTTTATGCGCTTTGAGATTATTTTCGGTAATGGAAAGCACTATGAAATTAAATAAAGTATTAGAAGTTTTGTATTTTATGTACCGAATAAAAAAATACGAGTTAAATGGGTTTCCATGCATTCAACTCTACTGATGGTTTTGTGACCAAAACATTTTTGTTATAGAATGTTGTCCATTCTGGTCTTGGCATCTGCGCTCTTACCCAACAGCTCACAGATACAGTGTGAGTAGCAATAGAGCCTACATTATGAGATTATTTAACAAAGACTGAGATCATTTTTATTTGTCAATAGGCATGCATGGCAAGCATCGATCATCTTGTCACCAGAATAAAAATCCTCAATATTTTTATTGGAATGAAGCAATCAAGTTAATCTCACCTGTGCTCTTTTGGACCATGCAACATATCATCGTGTGACTTGAAGTTTACTTTGACTGATGGTTCATTAATCTATCAATATTTGCGGCAAAAAGGCATTTCCACCGCCATTCTCTCATAATATTTTATAGATACACCAAAAAAAAAAATCAACCTGTTCCCATCAGCCATTTTATTATTCATTTCTATATCACGACTTATTCGCATAAAATGTTGGATGAAAACCCTGGTTATTGAGCATGGTTGTAAAAGAACTTAAGTAAACAATAAACTTTAAAGTACTTACCTTAAGAAGTTTTTGGGGAGGGTAACTTGTACTTTCCTATTTATATTTTCTAAAACTTTTACTTCACCATTCCTAAAAAGAAAAATGATTGTTCTTTTTACTCATACATTTCCCTGACGCCAATAAGTACTCGTTATTTTGAATGCTTAGCCAGGACTGGAAAATGGTCCAATTCACACACCTATCAAGAGAACACATCCCTGGTATTCCACTACTTCCTCTGATCTTCTTGGCAGAATCACTCAACATAACATGATTCGTTTTGTAAATTATGAAGTCTGACTTGTTGAGAGTCGTGCTACCTGGCTACTCCGCATACATTTAAAAAACAATGACAATCCTTGTGCTTGTCAGGTTTGCTTAATATGAGCAATTTGAAATTTATTTTATACTTTTACTCTTTGATACTAGCGTAAGTACATTAAAGAACCAAATACTTTAGACAGTGGTGCTAAGTACTCTAATTAAAAATAACTTTAAAACTACTTAAGTAGGTTTTTTGTCGGGTATTGTACTTTACTAATTTCATATTTTTGCCATAATTCACACACACTTATCAATGAGAACATCCCTGGCTCATCTAATCTGGCTATACCTCACTAACACAAATGCTTCGTTTGAAATTATGTGTGGTGTATGGATTTGTCCCCTGGATAATCCGCCAGATAATAAAACAAAGAAAAGGATGCCGTCCTGGTTGTTGCTATCATTATAAGTAATTTGAAATGGTATACTCTTTACTTGTACTTTAGGTACTAATGACATTTTTAGCAATTCATTTACTTTTGTACTTAAGTATATTTTAAACAAAATACTTTTAGACTTTTACTTCAAGTAGTTATTTTACTGGTGACTGTCACATTTTACTTGAGTCATGTTCTACTAAGTATCTTCACTTTTACTCACAGTTAGGAAAAATCGGTACTTTTCCACCACTGTTATTGAGACAGTGGCTTTATTGCTATTTATGGAAAGAAATGTAGGAGCTATCACCTCGCAGCGTGCCCTCCTTATGACTTACTGTCTTGCTGACTGCCGTGCTACAAACTTAATTCCCCCGGAGACAGGATTCAGAACCTCTCGTAAATTAAATAAATTAGCACAACATAAAACGCTTTCAAGAGTCATAATGAGAATAACATTTGAGATGTGGTAGGGACAGCGTTAAAAAATAAATACCAACAGGTTTGGGGAGTAACTGATCCCTACATGTAATCAGTTACATGTAATCTGATGACCAATTATGTTTGAACTGTAATCAGTTACATGTAATCTGATGACCAATTATGTTTGAACTGTAATCAGTTACATGTAATCTGATGACCAATTATGTTTTAACTGTAATCAGTTACGTTACCAGCTAAAATACTGTAATCAGATTACAGAAACTTTTGAAAAACTAGAAGATTACTTCATGGATTACCTTAAAATTCAAAAAGGATTTCTGTGAAAAAAATACATTATGACACCTTTCTGTTTTCTCGATGACCTTCAATTCAGCTTTGAAAAAAGGCGCAAGTTTAATTTTGCTCCACCTGAGTGAGTCTGACCGYAAGTCAGAGACCACAATGATGACACAGTAAATGCGTTTGATTTATCRTTTTTGTCTTCTTCTAATGCCTCTTAAGGGGAAAGTAACTGAAAGTAATGAGATTACGTTACTGAGTTTGGGTAATTCAAAAGTTATGTTACTGATTACATTTTTTGCCAGGTAACTACTAACTGCAATGGATTACATTTAGAAAGTAACCTACCCAACCCTGAATACCAAGTAAAAAGGTCAAGAACACATTCGCTCTTCATAAAAGAAGTCCTAAAGACATGGAGTTCAGCKTCTTGTAAGAATAGCCCTCATTACCTAGTCATGGCAGAGAGGATCACACCACTCATACTGAACACTGCTTGYTGAACCTAGAGGTATAAGTGAACACTTATGTGAAAATTAGATCATATTTAATTAACTGAAAAGGTTACAGCATTTGTCTTTTCAACTAAGCTTCCTTGGTATCTTTTGACCAAATCCGTCTAAAAATCACATTATATGGCTGTGAAGATTGAAATATGTATGCAGTCTGGTATTGACTACAATAGCTACAATATATACAATGTTTATTGGTTTAGACGATGCAAGCTTCTTTTAAAAGCAAATAGGCTGGCAGAGACCGTGGTGAATGGACACGGTGAATGATGTCTGACATTACTGGCAGACCTTTCAATGACTTTCCAACCTTGCTCTGAAAAAGAAGGGAAAATGCTTTCATTCCTAGACACGACCTCACAAAGATATAACCACATCATGATTCTACCTATTGACTGGTATCATCAGTCTGATCTCTTKGCTCACAATGCCACCGAATAAAGAAAGATCTGGGAGGGAAATAGCTCTGGATGAGATGATAGACACAGTACAAGTCAAGAGAAACTTTGACCAACTCCAGCCCAGTTCCAAGATCCATTTGCAGCCCTTRAGCAGAGYTGGCAACCATCAAACACTTCAAGCCGTCACGGCTGGGGGAAAGTGAGTGGCCATAAGAACAGAACTGTGGACAAAGTGGAATAAGAAGGCCAAATCTCTMTGGGCACATAAAACAAGAAGGCCAGTAACCTAGTGTCCTTTTCACACACTCGGCCCACTAAAGGAATCAGGGAGGTAATAAGAGTGGTGCCCTGACATTTTAAAACACACTTCACTGACCGGGAGTCCATTTCAAAGGCCACTTGGCTTTGCAAAAAAAAAAGGAATAGTTTGTTGACTGAAGTTACAGAGGTTTCTAGATAAGCTATTTGGGAATGTGTGTTTAATTGATCTAAGGACTGGCTTTGTTCCATTCTGCTTTATTGGTATCTTTATCAATTTTGACGCACCGATATGCTCRGGGTATTATGCAGCCCCAATGTCACCCATTTATTCCTTTAAGTACTTGATTGGCTCTTATTTTTACATGTTTCATATAGCAGGCACTCTTATTCAGAGCAACTTACTGGAGCAATTAAGGGGAAGTGCCTTGCTCAAGGGCACCGACCTTTCGGTTACTGGCCCAACGCTCTTAACCACTAGGCTACCACTGCACAGCACAATAAGTTGAGGAAAACTGCACCTGCGGATTTCGCCTAATTTTTTTACTTGCTTCTTAAGAAATACTGGCGGCATTGACAGAAGCCAAATGTGAGTTGGCTTGGGTGTATCCTTGCCAGACCCATCTGTKAGAACCTTGCCCGCAGCTGTTTCCCCCCAGTCAATAACAACAAACAAACCCCCGGCAGGTTTGAATAGGTTAGGGAGCTTTGAATTTGTCAGTAGCCTACAGAGTCATGAGAAGAATGCAATTGATACATTTATGTAGATATTCTAAACTAAGTGTGTTCATACATTTCAAATGTGGTAACAGGTCCATGTAGAATAAACAACCCTTCACATAATACCATAGAAGCAGTGTCCTGCTAATATAACACTTTTTATTGTCATTCTCAGCCGATACAGATACTATGATTATCTGCATTTTGTCTGGTGGTAATGGGGCTACATGTACCTTGGCAAACATGTCAGAGTGGTCATACCTTCCTGTGTGGTGTCCCATACAGTGAGCACCATAATTCATTAGACAGTGACAATTTTTGTTGTTATTTTGGTTCTGTACTCTAGCACTTTGAGTTTGAAAAGATACAATGACAATGAGGGTGAAGTGCAGACTTTCATTTGAGGGTATTTTCATACATATCGGATACATATCGGTTTTGAAATGACAGCACCTTTTGTACATGGTCCCCCCCATTTTAAGGTACTACAAGTATTTGTTGAATTGGCTTCACAGTAGTGTGTCGTTAGGCAGGTGTATTCATTTGTGTCGTTAGTGAATGCAGGAGAGCAGTTGATGAATAGTATTGATTCTAGACTTTGCTATTGCCTTTGGAGGTTGTTGTTGGGGTGTGACAACATGAGGAAGACAGCAGTGTCGATGCAAATGAAGCTGGCTGTCATAAGGCTCAGAAATGAAAACCAATCAATCAGGAACATTGCAAAATCCCTGGGCATGGTTCATCATTAACAAGAAAAAAACAACCGGTGAACTCAATTACGTCAAAAGACCCGGTAGGCTGAGGAAGACCACTGTAGTGGATGACCGGAGAATGCTCTCTATGGTGAAGAAAACCCCCCTGACAACAGCCCAACAGATCAGAAACACTCTCCTGGATGCAGGTGTAGATGTGTCAAAGTCTACCATACGTAGAAGACTACACCAGCAGGACTACAGAGGGTACACTACAAGATGCAAACCACGGATAAGGTTGAAGAACAGAAAGGCGAGATTACAGTTTGCTGAAAAGCACCTAAAAGAGCCCTAAGATTTCTGGAAAAAAGTATTGTGGACAGATGAGACAAAGATTAACATGTACCAGAGTGATGGAAAGAGGAAAGTGTGGAGAAAAAAAAGACATGCCCATGATCCAAAGCATACCACCTCATCTGTGAAACATGGTGGAGGGGGTGTTATGGCTTGGGCCTGTATGGCTGCCAGTGAAACATGGTGGAGGGGGTGTTATGGCTTGGGCCTGTATGGCTGCCAGTGGAACAGGCTCACTTGTCTTCATCAATGATGTGACTGCAGACAGAAGTAGAACAATGAATTCTGAAGTCTACAGAAATATTTTATCTGCTCAGATAAAACCAAATGCCTCCAAACTCATTGGACGGCACTTCATCATGCAACAAGACAATGACCCTAAAAACATACTGCTAGAGCAACGTAGGGGTTTTTGATGGCAAAAAAGTGGAAAATCCTTGACTGGCCGTGTCCCTGGATCTGAATACAATTGAACATTCATTTTACATGCTGAAGAGGAGACTGAAGGCAATACGTCCCTGAAACAAGCAGGAACTGCGTCTGGTGATGTCGATGCATCGCAGACTTCAAGCAGTCATTGCATGCAAAGGATATGCAACCAAATATTAACAATGATTACTTTATTCTACATTACTTTAAACTATCTAATGTTTTTTGATGCCCGAAAATGGGGGGACCACGTACAAAAGGTGCTGTCATTTCTAAACGGTTTATCCGATATATATGAAAATACCCTCAAATTAAAGCTGACAGTCTGCACTTCACCCTCATTGTCATTGTATCCTTTCAAACTCAAAGTGCTAGAGTACAGAACCAAAACAACAACAAAAATGGTCTCTGCCCAATGAATTATGGTGCTCACTGTATAAGACAGAAGTTCCCTGATCCTCGTGAATACACAGAGCTTCTCCCTCCCCATATTGACCTATATCATTCAATAATTWAAAAAAGACAATACAAGTAAACGTTGTCTAGTAAAAATGTTATGCAGAGTGCCAGGTCCCTCTCCATTTAGAGACTTTAGTATCAAGCCGGTCACTCCGGACTCCATCTTGCAAGTCTCCAAGTGCTGGCTCCATAAATGCATCTGTGAACACATACACAGTCACTGTTCTATTACCAATGGCAGTTAAGATAGGTGATATATGCCAAGAGTGTGCAAAGCTGTCATCAAGGCAAAGGGTGGCTACTTTGAARAATCTCACATTATTAAATATATTTTGATTTGTTTAACACTACATGATTCCCTGTGTGTTATTTCATAGTTTTAAGTTATTCACTATTATTCTACAATGTAGAAAATAGTAAATATAAAGAAAAACCCTTGAATGAGTAGGTTTGTCCAAACTTTTGACTGGTACTGTAGGGCGTCACTAGTTAACACAGTCACAAAGCCTGCCTATTTCTACAATTTCTCTTTTTAAAATGTGATTTTAAACCTAACCTTAACCACACTGCTAACCTTATGCCTAACCCTAACCTTAAGTTGCAATATAGCCTTTTACAATAAACCCCTAATTCTATGCTTTACAKATGTACTGCAGTCTGACTGTAGCTCCAGATTGGATTACATTCCGTTACGGTTTGTTGCTCCTAGTTCACTATATTAGTCAGATTTAAATTAGCTACCACGATAGCTGCATCCATTATTTAGTTTTTCCCTTGACAATACAGAATACACTTGTAAGAGCGACGAACTAACTACGCCAACTAACCTGCATCACTATCAAAAGATATCTACCTACATAAACAGCAATAACGTTATCTAACATGGTCGTTAAGATATACCAGAGGTCATTATATCCCAGTTTCTCTGGTTATACTCCCCACAACCGGTTGTTGCACACCAAACGCTAGCATTACTGGTGCAGACTTGGGGACCGACAAACTCCAAGCATCTATTCTGAATACTAGCTAGGGTCCTTCTAGCTAGGGTCCTRCTAAGGCCTGCAAACTATAGAACTTTGGCTGTGGAGTCATGATCAATCCGTATAGGGTCAGTTGTCCTTTGAACGCATTGCGGACGATGAAACAACAGAGCCCCATTCAATAAAGGGAAGCGAAATGGGCGGAGGGGAGATTTGCACGTGGATCTTTGCAAAAGTGGGAATGATTTGTTAGACACTGACTTTCTGACCAATATTATCCTATTTATACTTTGTAGACAATTTTGACACTAGAATAAAAGTTTGACTCATATCGATGCCACATCTGCCGTTTTCAAATGGWTTAGTTGATTTTTAGAGGTAGTTGCTCTTTAATGAAAAACAACTTAAGTTCAKTATAGATTGGAGCAAACTAGTGCTATTATTTAAGCAAGAGATTGAAATTACCCAGATCAGAAATGAATAATGACCTATCAAATTGAGAAAAATGTGAGCCTAAACTAATGCCTTAATTTGGTCATCAACTCCAGGGCTTTGGAAATTATTACTTAAATGGGTAAAGCCTTAGTTTTAAAACACCTTCTGAGGAAAGGGGGCTAATGTAATTGGATAGAGAAACTGCCTGGATGAACACCTCTCATTGATTAATGCAGCAATGCTATCTAATCATATACCCACATCACTAAGACAACCCTGTGCTGTTTCCCAGTTTAACAGTTCTGGCAAAAAATGTAATAACTCAGAAATTATAGATTAAACACTTCAACATACAGAGACACAACCAATCACTCTATATTCTTTCCTTTGTGGGGATTGAATTGGCCGTTTTCGGGTCAAAAAAAAGAAGAAAGTGTCATACTAAGTGTGTCACGTAAACATACAGTGCCGTAAATCATTAACAGGTCTGTGAATTCTCAGCAGTCAGGGTTTATTTGAGGACATTAATCCACTTGACATTCTCCAGTCCCGTTCATCTTCCCTGGATAAAGAAGTAATCTTCAGCAGTGCCCTCTGAGGTGAGCTGGGGAACCAATGGAACAAAGACAGTGTGGTTTTCATGAGGAAATAAATGAGAGAAAGCTGTAAAAGGAACTGTGAAAATCTAATTTGGGATCAAATATTAAAATGGTCCAACTCATGAAATGAAAATAAAGCAAGCGAATGGTTTGGAAATTCTGATGTTCATATGCATTTTATTTGGTTATTTTATGTAATATTCTTTTTATGGATTTAGATCACAATAATCAATCTATATTTCCTTGAGTATAATCAGTCTCAAGGTGCCTTTTCAGTATCTTGGCAATTAAAACAGAAAGACATTGATTACAAAAAAATACTGATAATCAATGAAATCCTATTAAGCCAGTAAAATGTATTGTTGAGTGGAAACTCCTTCAATCTCTAGGCCTATATGATGTACAACTCTCAGCCTAAAACCCCCCAAGTGACAGATTRCATGGGGGTGTAGACGTAGTGTGTGGGCTTGTATTACCATCCTCGTGGGTACCAGAAATTCTCCCTCATGRGGACATTTCCCAGGTCCCCAGGAGGACAAAGGCTATTTTAGGGCTTAGGGGTTAGAATTAGGGTTAAGGTTAGGGTAAGGGTTAACAGTTTGGGAAAATAGGATTTTCAATGGAAATCAATTGTAGGTCCCCACAGGGATAGTAAAACATGGTGCTTTCAATACACCGATTCAGAAACAAAAAAAGGGGTGGATAGAAACAAAAGGGGTGGAATTGCATCCTCCCTGTTCACTTTGTGACTGGGCCCCATTGCAATGAGTGTCCTGAAAATTGGAAATCTATTGGGTATAATGACCAATGACTTTATATATATATTAATATCACACACACCACACACACACACACACAACACACACACACACACACACACACACACACACACACACACACACACACACACACACACACACACAGTGTGCTGTAACCATTGTGGCTAGGCCTGGGGTGGTGAGAGAACCCATGGCCAGACAATGTGCAACCAAAGAAAAACAAGTATTATACACTGAACAAAAACTGATCAGGCAGTTGATTGTGGAATGTTGTCCCACTCCTCTTCAATGGCTGTGCGAAGTTGCTGGATATTGTCAGGAACTGGAACGTGCTGTCGCACACATTGATCCAGAGCATCCCAAACATGTTGATGGGTGACATGTCTTTGGGCTATTGAAGAACTGGAACATTTTCAGCTTCCAGGAACTGTGTACATATCCTTGCGACATCAAATCAAATGTTATTTGTCACATGGGCGAATACAACAGGTGTAGTAGACCTTACACTGAAATGCTTACTTCAACGCCCTAACCAACAATGCAGTTAAAAAATATATATAAAAAAAACAAGAATAAGAAATAAAAGTAACAAATAATTAAAGAGCAGCAGTAAAATAAAATAGCAAGGCTATATACAGGGGGTACCGATACGAAACAATGTGCGTTGTGTGGTTAGTCGAGGATATTTTTTACATTTGATTTAACTAGGCAAGTCAGTTAAGAACAAATTCTTATTTACAATAACGGCCTAGGAACAGTGCCTTGTCAGGGGCAGAACGACAGATTTTTACCTTGTCAGCTTGGGGATTCGATCTAGAAACCTTTTGGTTACTGGCCCAACGCTCTAACCACTAGGCTACCTGCCGTAATATGTAGGCAGAGTTTTAAAGTGACTATGCATAGATAATAACAGAGAGTAGCAGCAGTGTAAAAGGGGGGGGGCAATGCAAATAGCCTGGGTAGCCATTTGATTAGATGTTCAGGAGTCTTATGGCTTAGGGGTAGAAGCATAGGGACGTGAATTATCATGCTGAGACATGAGGTGATGACGGTGGATAAATGGCACGACAATGGGCYTCAGGATCTCGTCACGGTATCAATAAAATGCAATTGTGTTTGCTTTCCGTAGCTTATGCCTGCCCACAGCATAATCCCACTGCCACCATGGGGAACTTTGTTCATAACGTTGACATCAGCAAACCGCTGTCCCAAATGACACCATCTGCCCAGTTGAAATGATTCATCCCTGAAGAGTACACTTCTCCAGCGTGCCAGTGGCAAGGTGACCACTTGCCCACTGAAGTCAGATATGACGCCGAACTGCAGTCAGGTCAAGACCCTAGTGAGGATGACAAGCACACAGATGAGCTTACGTGAAACGGTTTCTGACAGTTTCTTCAGAAATTCTTCAGTTGTTCAAACCCACAGTTTCATCAGCTGTACTGGTGGCTGGTCTGAATAAGCCAGACGTGGTTACATGTGGTCTGCGGTTGTGAGGCCAGTTGGACATACTGGACATACTGCCAAATTCTCTAAAACGACATTGGTAGAGAAATTAATATTAAATTCTCTGGCAACAACTTAAAATTTGAGAGAAATAAACTTTTCGTGGATCTAAATGTTTTTCCTCATAATCCTGRACTATCAGACCACCATTTTATTACGTTTGAAATCGCAACAAATAATCTGCTMARACCMCAACCAAGGATCATCAACAGCTGTGCTATAAATTCTCGGACAACCCAAAGATTCCTAGATTCCTATTTTTGATACTGCCGCAAAGCTAACTAAAAGCAGCATTCACTTCAGCAGTGATGAATTCATGAACTTCATTAGAAAGCAAATTACCGACTCCTCTTTGAATCTACGTATTTCTCCAAACTCAGTTGTCCTGAGTCTGAACAGAACTGCCAGGACCTAGGATCAATGGAKAAACCATTTTATCTTGACACATTCATGAAAATAGCAATGGCCTCTAAACCGGCAAGCTGCATACTGCACCCTWTTCCAACTACTGAAAGAGCTACTTCCTGTAGTTGGCCCTCCTATGTTGAAAATAATAAATGGCTCCCTATCCACTGAATGTGTACCAAACTCACTAAAAGTGGCAGTAATAAAGCCTCTCTTGAAAAAGCCAAAACTCCCATTCCTCTCGCCAAAAAATGTAAAAGCTGTTGCGCAGCAACTTACTGCCTTCCTGAAGACAAACAATGTATATGAAACACTTCAGTCTGGTTTTAGACCCCATCACAGCACTGAGACTGCACTCATTAAGGTGGTAAATGACCTTTTAATGGCGTCAGACCAAGGCTCATCTGTCCTCGTGCTCCTAGACCTTAGTGCTGCTTTTGACACCATCGATCACCACATTCTTTTGGAGAGATTGGAAACCCTAATTGGTCTACACAGAAAAGTTCTTGCCTCGTTAAAAGATCTTATCTGTTGGAAAGATATCAGTTTGTCTCTGTGGATGGTTTGTCCTCAGACAAATCAATTGTACGTTTCGGCATTCCTCAAGGCTCCGTTTTATGACCACTATTGTTTTCACTATACATTCTGTCTCTTGGTGATGTCAAAGATATCTGCTGTTTGATCTGACAATTAATCTTGATGATTGTACAGTTGTCTCAAATAAAACTTCAGGACCTCAGTGTTACTTTGGACCCTGATCTCTCTTTTGACGAACATATCAAGAATATGTCAAGGACAGCTTTTTTCCATCTTTGTAACATTGCAAAAATCATAAACCTTTTGTCCAAAAATGATGAGGAAAAGCTTATCCATGCTTTTGTCACTTCTAGATTAGACAACTGCAATGCTCTATTCTCCGGCTACCCAGATAAAGCACTAAATAAACTTCAGTTAGTGCTAGAATCTTGACTAGAACCAAAAAGATTATCATATTACTCCAGTGCTAACCTCTCTAGACTGGCTTCCTGTTAAGGCTAGGCCTGATTTTAAGGTTTTACTGCTAACCTACAAAGCATTACATGGGCTTGCTCCTACCTATCTCTCCAATTTGGTCCTGCCATACATACCTACATGTACGCTACGGTCACAAGACGCAGGCCTCCTTATTGTCCCTAGAACATCTAAGCAAACAGCTGGAGGCAGGGGCTTTCTCCTATAGAGCTACATTTTTATGGAATGGTCTGCCTAGCCATGTGAAAAATGCAGACTCGGTCTTGACCTTTAAGTCTTTACTGAAGACTTATCTCTTCAGTAGGTCCTATGATTGAGTGTAGTCTGGCCCAGGGGTGCCAAGGTGAACGGCAAGGCACTGGAGCGACGAACCGCCCTTGCTGTCTCTGCCTGGCTGGCTCCCCTCTCTCAACTGGGATTCTCTGCCTCTGACCCTATTACAGGGGCTGAGTCACTGGCTTACTAGTTCTCTTCCATGGGTGTGTCACTTGAGCGGGTTGAGTCACAGACGTGATCTTCCGGTCTGGTTTTGCGCACACTCAGGCTTGTGCGGTGGAGGAGATCTTTGTGGGCTATACTCAGCCTTGTTTCAGGGTAGTAAGTTGGTGGTCTGTTGATATCCCTCTAGTGGTGTGGGGGCTCTGCTTTGGCAAAGTGGGTGGGGTTATATCCTGCCTGGTTGGCCCTGTCCGAGGGTGTCGTCCCCCGACCCCCCCCCCCCACATCTCAGCCTCCAGTATCTATGCTGCAATAGTCTATGTGCCGGGGGGTCTAGGGTCAGTCTTTTATATCTGATGTAATTCTCCTTTCTTCATATCAAATTTTATTTGTCACATGCGACGAATACAACAGTTGTAGACCTTACAGTGAAATGCTTACAAGCCCTTAACCAACAATGCAGTTAAGAAAAATACACACAAAAATKWAATAAAGTAACAAATAATTAAAGAGTAGCAGTAAAATAACAATAGCGAGGCTTAAAAGAGTAGCAGTGACATAAGAGTAGCAGCAGCGTAAAATATGGGGAGGGGGMAATGCAAGTAGTCTGGGTAGGCATTTGATTAGATCTTCAGTAGTCTTATGGCCTGGGGGTAGAAACTGTTTTGAAGCCTCTTAGACCTAGACTTGGTACGCCGGTACCGCTTGCCATGCGGTAGCAGAGAGAACAGTCTATGACTGGGGTGGCTGGTGTCTTTGACAATTTTTATGGCCTTCCTCTGACACCGCCTGGCATAGACGTCCTGGACAGCAGGAAGCTTGGCCCCAGTGATGTACTGGGCTGCACGCACTACCCTCTGTAGTGCCTTGAGGTCAGAGGCCGAAGTAGTTGCCATACCAGGCAGTGATGCAACCAGTCAGGATGCTCTCCATGGTGCAGATGTAGAACCTTTTAAGGAGCTGAGGACCCATGCCAAATCATTTCAGTCTCCTGAGGGGCAATAGGTTTTGTCCTGCCCTCTTCACAACTGTCTTGGTGTGCTTGGACCATGTTAGTTTGTTGGTGATGTGGACACCAAGGAACTTGAATCTCTCAATCTGCTCCACTACAGCCCGTCAATGAGAATGGGGGCRTGCTCGGTCCTCCTTTTCCTGTAGTCCACAATAATCTCCTTAATCTTGATCACATTGAAGGAGAGGTTGTTGTCCTGGCACCACACGGCCAAGTCTTTGACGTCCTCCCTATATGCTGTCTCGTCGTTGTTGGTGATCAGGCCTACCACTGTTGTGTAAACAGCAAACTTAATCTGTGAATTGTTGGAGCGGTATGTAAATTGGAATGGGTCTAGGGTTCTGGGAGGATGCTGTTGATGTGAGCCATGACCAGCCTTTCAAAGCACTTCATGGCTACTGACGTGAGTGCCACGGGGGGTAATCATTTAGGCAGGTTACCTTCGCTTCCTTGGGCACAGGGACTATGGTGTTCTGCTTGAAACATGTAGGCATTACAGGCTCGGTCAGGGAGAGTTTGAAAATGTCAGTGAAGACACTTGACAGTTGGTCCGCGCAGGCTTTGAGAACACGTCCTGGTAAACCGTCTGGCCCAGCGTTTTTTTTCAGGTTTTTGTTCTCATCGGCTGCCGAGAGCGTTATCACAGTCATCCAGAACAGCTGGAGCTTTCGTGCATGTCTCGGTGTTGCTTGCCTTGAATCGAGCATTAGGCATTTAGCTCGTCTGGTAGGCTCGCGTCACTTGGCAGCTCACGTCTGGGTTTCCCTTTGTAGTCCGTAATAGTTTTCATGCCCTGCCACATCCGACGAGCGTCAGAGCTAGTGTAGTAGGATTCAATCTTAATCCTTTATTGATGCTTTGCTTGTTTGATGGTTCGTCTGAGGGCATAGCGGGATTTGTTATAAGCGTCCGGAATCGTCTCACGCTCCTTGAAAGCGGCAGCTCTAGCTTTTAGCTTGAT
>NC_036871.1:12885826-12939518 GCF_002910315.2 Salvelinus sp. IW2-2015 | reverse complement strand
GATGGTGTTGAGTCATGCCTGGCCGTGCAGTCATGAGCGAACAGGGAGTACAGAGGGGACTGAGCACGCACCCCTGAGGGGCCCCATGTTAAGATCAAGCATGGCGGATGTGTTATCTACCCTTACCACCTGGGGGCGGCCCGACAGGAAGTCCTGGATCCAGTTGCAGAGGGAGGTGTTTAGTCCCAGGGTCCTTAGCTTGAGAGTATTATAGTGTTGAATGCTGAGCTGTAGTCAATGAATAGCATTCTCACATAGGTGTTCCTTTTGTCCAGGTGTGAAAGGGCAGTGTGGAGTGCAATAGAGACTGCATCATCTGTGAATCTGTTGGAGTATGTTAAATTGGAATGGGTCTAGGGTTTCTGGGAGGATGCTGTTGATGTGAGCCATGACCAGCCTTTCAAAGCCTTCATGGCTACTGACGTGAGTGCCACGGGGCGTAATCATTTAGGCAGGTTACCTTTCGCTTCCTTGGGCACAGGGACTATGGTGTTCTGCTTGAAACATGTAGGCATTACAGGCTCGGTCAGGGAGAGTTTGAAAATGTCAGTGAAGACGACGAGCACACAATTAATCTTCTCCTTTCCCCCTTCTGATAACCAGTGGGCGAATCGCATCTCTGCATGTCTGGCAGACATATCAGTGTGGATGACGATCACCACTCAAGCTGAACCTCGGCAAAGACGGAGCTGCTCTTCCTCCCGGGGAAGGACTGCCCGTTCCATGATCTTGCCATCACGGTTGACAACCCATTGTGTCCCCTCCCAGAGCGCTAAGACCTTGGCGTGATCCTGGACAACACCCTGTCGTTCTCAACCAACATCAAGGCGGTGACCCGTTCCTGTAGGTTCATGCTCTACAACATTCGCAGAGTCAGACCCTGCCTCACACAGGAAGCGGCGCAGGTCCTAATCCAGGCACTTGTCATCTCCCGTCTGGATTACTGCAACTCGCTGTTGGCTGGGCTCCCTGCCTGTGCGATTAAACCCCTACAACTCATCCAGAACGCCGCAGCCCGTCTGGTGTTCAACCTTCCCAAGTTCTCTCACGTCACCCGCTCCTCCGCTCTCTCCATTGGCTTCCAGTTGAAGCTCGCATCCGCTACAGACCATGGTGCTTGCCTACGGAGCTGTGAGGGGAACGGCTCCTCCGTACTTCAGGCTCTGATCAGGCGCCTACACCCAAACAAGGGCACTGCGTTCATTCCACCTCTGGCCTGTCGCCTCCCTACCTCTGAGGAAGTACAGCTCCCGCTAGCCCAGTCAAAACTGTTCGCTGCTCTGGCACCCCAATGGTGAACAAACTCCCCACGACGCCAGGTCCGCGGAATCAATCACCACCTTCCGGAGAACCTGAAACCCCACCTCTTTAAGGAATACCTAGGATAGGAAAAAAGTAATCCTTCTAACCCCCCCCCCCCCCCCCTCCCTTAGAGTTAGATGCACTATTGTAAAGTGGTTGTCCCACTGGACATCATAAGGTGAATGCACCAACTTTGTAAGTCGCTCTGGATAAGAGCGTCTGCTAAATGACTTAAATGTAATGTAAATGTAAGACACTTGACAGTTGGTCCGCGCAGGCTTTGAGTACACGTCCTGGTAACAGTCTGGCCCAGCGTTTTTTTCAGTTTTGTTCTCATCGGCTGCCGAGAGCGTTATGCGAATGTTGCCTGTAATCCATGGCTTCTGGTTGGGATATGTACGTACAGTCACTGTGGGGATGATGTCATCGATGCACTTATTGATGAAGCCGATGACTGAGGTGGTGTATTCCTCAATTCCATTGGATGAATCCCGGAACATTCCAGTCTGTGCTATCAAAACAATCCTGTGGTGTAGCATCTGCGTCATCTGACCACTTCCATATTGAGCGAGTCACTGGTACTTCCTGCTTTAGTTTTTGCTTGTAAGCAGGAATCAGGAGGATATAATTATGGTTAGATTTGCCAAATGGAGGAAGAGGGAGAGCTTTGTATGTGTCTCTGTTTGTGGAGTAAAGGTGGTCTAGCATTTTTCCCCCTCTGGTTGCACATTTAACATGCTGATAGAAATGAGGTATAACGAATTTAATTTTCCCTGCATTAAAGTCCCCGGCCACTAGGAGCSCCGCCTCTGGATKAGTGTTTTCCTGTTTGCTTATGGCGGWATACAGCAAATTGAGTGCGGTCTTAGTGCCAGCATCGGTCTGTGCTGGTATGTAGACAGCTACAAAAAATAAAAAATAAACTCTCTAGGTAGATAGTGTGGTCTACAGCTTATCATGAGATACTCTACCTCCAGCGAGCAACACCTCGAGACTTCCTTAGATATTGCACCAGCTGTTTACAAATATACATACACCGCCACCCCTTGTCTTACCAGAGGCTGCTGTTCTATCCTGCCAATACAGTTTATAACCCGCCACCTGTATGTTATTCATGTCGTCGTTCAGCCATGACYYAGTGAAACGTAAGATATTACAGTTTTTAATGTCCCGTTGGAAGGATACACATGCTTTTTAGTTTGTCCCATTTATTTTCCAGCGATTGTATGTTGGCCAGTAGTACGGATGGCAAGGGCAGATTAGCCACTCGTCGRCMGATCCTCACAAGGCACCACAATCTCTTTCCGCAATATMTTTTCTGTCTCTTTCTCATCTCTTTCTGGGATGAGGGCCTGTTTGGGTGTCTGAAGTAAATCCCTCTTGTCCGACTCATTAAAGTGAAATTCTTCATCCAGTTCAATCGCTGTTTTGATTTCCAGAAGCTCTTTTCGGTCATAAGAGACGGTAGTAGCAACATTATGTACAATATAAACTGTAAAATAAAAATAAAAATAGCATGGTTGGTTAATTCTTGTCAATATGGGGCGCTGTTTCCACTTTGGAAAAAATCGTGCACAAATTAAACTGCCTCGTACTCTATTCTAGATCGTACAATATGCATATTATTATTACTATTGGATAGAAAACACTCAAGTTTCTAAAACGTTTGAATTTATCTGTGAGTAAAACAGAACTCATTTTGCAGCAAACTTCCAGACAGGAAGTGAAAAATCTGAAAACGATGCTATGTTCCAGGGCCTGCCTTATATTTATGGATATGCATGCACTGCATACGCGCTTCCACTAGATGTCAACAGGCAGTGGAAGTGGAATGGGGTGTCTAGCTTGATCTGAGGTCGAACAAGAGCTCTTGGAATGACGTCCAGAATTTCTTTGTCTACCAGTGCGCGGGAAGTACCTCCATATTGTCTTATGAATAGCGTTCGTATACACGGCTAATATCTCCGGCTTTGTTTTTATTTGATACATATTCAAGAAAACATCATAAAGTAGGTTTTTTCAACCGAGTTTATCAGTTTATTCAACGTTTAATGGGACTTTTGGAGTTTTCCGTTCTCTGCGTCGAGAGAAATTGGAACGTCATCAACATTGGCTAGCCTTGTGGAGCGAATTCGACAGGAGAGAAGGACATTCTAAAACCAAACAACGATTTATTCTGGACCTAGGACTCCTTGTACAAGATTCTGATGGAGCTCAGCAAAAGTAAGAACAATTTATGATGTTATTTCGTATTCTGTGGAAAATGTTGAGTCCTATTATTCGCCCTTTTTGCGGGCGCTGTCTCGCTATAACGTAAGCTGTTTGTTATGGTAAAGTTATTTTAAAAAATCTAACATGGCGGTTGCATTAAGAACTAGTGTATCTTTCATTTGCTGTCCAACATGTATTTTTTAGTAAAGTTTATGATGAGTTCTTTGGTCAGATTAGGTGAGTGTCCAATAGCTCCGGACAATTTGGTGAATCGATGCTACATATTCACAATGTATAACCACGGTTTGCAGCTCTAAATATGCACATTTTCGAACAAAACATAAGTGTATTGTATAACCTGATGTTATAAGACTGTCATCTGATGAAGTTGGTCAGGTTAGTGATTAATTTTATATCTTTTGCTGGTTTTTGGGATGGCTACCTTTTGCTGCTAATAAATGCATTTGTGTGTTTGCTATTGTGGTAAGCTAATATAATGCTATATTGTGTTTTCGCTGTAAAAACATTAAAAAAATCAGAAATATTGGCTGGATTCACAAGATGTTTATCTTTCATTTGCTGTACACCATGTATTTTTCATAAATGTTTATGATGAGTATTTAGGTATTTCACGTTGCTCTCTAATTATTCTGGCTGGCTTTGGTGATATTTTTGATGGTAGCTGCAATGTAAAACTATGATTTATACCTCAAATATGCACATTTTCGAATAAAACATACAATTTATTGTATAACATGTTATAAGACTGTCATCTGTTGAAGTTGTTTCTTGGTTAGTGACTAATTATATCTCTATTTGGTCGGTTTTGTGATACTACTATGAGGTACAAAAATTGTGAAAATATGCGGTTGAGTCTTTTTGCTATGTGGTTAGCTAATAGAATACATATTGTGTTTTCGCTGTAAAACATTTTAAAAATCGGGAAATGATGCGGATTCACAAGATGTTTATCTTTCATTTGCTGTATTGGACTTCTGATTTCATGAAAATTATATTATATGATATCCCTGTCGCGTTAGGCTAGGCTATGCTAGTCAGCTTTTTTGATGAGGATGCTCCCGGATCCGGGATGGGTAGCAATGAACGGTTAACCTGTTCACCGGACTTGCCATCTTGCCCGGACCTACTGTTTTTGACTCCATCGCAGCTGCTGTCTCTACCTCTGAATGACCCTGCTGGTCATTTATGAACGTTTGAACATATTGAAGAACAATCTGGCCTTAATGGCCATGTACTATCGCCACCCGGCACAGCCGGAAGAGGACTGGCCACCCCTCAGAGCCTRGTTCCTCTCTAGGTTTCTTCCTTTCTAGGGAGTTTTTCCCTAGCCACTGTGTTTCTACATCTGCATTGCTTGCTGTTTGGGGTTTTAGGCTGGGTTTCTGTAAAGCACTTTGTGACATCTGCTGATTTAAAAAAGGGCTTTATAAATACATTTGATTGGTTATAAATACATTTTATTGATTGTGTGTATAGACAATTTCAGCTCATGAAACATGGGGCCACTTTACATGTTGCACTTATATTTTTGTTCAGTGTAGTTGTACATTGATTAAGGATCTGAAGTTGCATAAGTCATGAATAAGTACTGGTAGTGAGGTCCAGTGGCTTGTGATTGAGTTTTTGCTGATTGTTTTATTTATTTAACTAGGCAAGTCAGTTAAGAACAAATTCTTATTTACAATGACGGCCTAGGAAAAGTGAGTTAACTGCCTTGTTCAGGGGCAGAACGGCAGATTTTTACCTTATCAGCTTGGGGATGTTAGCTCGGGGATTCGATCTAGCAACCTTTCAGCCCAACACGCTAACCACTAGGCTACCTGCCGGCTAACACCTGAAGCTGTTGTTTCCCTTATAATGACAATAAATGCAAGTGCGGGAATGTTTTGTTCAATAAAATGCTTTTAAAAACTTAAGTAGCAAACAATAACACTTGCCTAAACTCATATTTAAAGAAAGTATATCTTTAAAATGTGGAATTAAGCCATTCCCACTGATGCACTGTGGAAACTCGGTTTTGTTCGGCATTTTCCGTCTCTCGGCATACTTCATGACAGCATTTGCGACCATTTTGCTGACGTGCTTGTGTGTCTGAGTGGAGCTGAGGTTTAAAGAATAAATAGATACACGAAAATAAACATCATTCGGCAATGGACGGGTATGTGTTCACGTTTGCATGTTGCTCTTAATTAGATTCGCTAAAGGTTTTAATGTTGCATGGAAATAGCTATTCAATAACGTTAGCAAGCTRGCTAACTCACTGGGCCACGTTTGCCTTCGTTCTGGACATGGTGCCCGTCTGCCACCCATCTTGTTAGAATTACATTAGCTAGCTAATGCGAGTACAGTAGAATTTGACATCGTGTGTTGGWTGGTATAACTAGCTACCCAGGAGGTGTGATGACTACGCAAAAATTGAGTAGCGTCAATATTTCTACAAGTTCRTTTGGCTAACCATTCACAATGTCGTGTTGTTATTCTCAGTATGTTCGCTACTACCTAGCTAGGCGTGCAGGCACCCCTGCGCTTTGTTATGGTTGTATGGCAGGTTTTCCTTTGTCTCTTCGGATGAGTTAGGTGGGCACTGTAGCTAGCTWTCATGTACCGCTAGCTGGCAAGGTCTGATACTCGAATATACTAAAGTAGAATTTGCAATGCGCTTTTATATCCAACCTGTAAATACGATGAATACACATTTAGCGAAATATAATTGAAAGCCAAAACTCACGCGCCTTGGAAGACGGKTTTAGCCTGGATGGATAACGTTAGCAAACCGGTAGGATAGTAGGCGTAGCTAACTTGATTATTAATTGCAGACACCCTAGCAATATTTTTGGTTCCGTTAATTTTCATGTTTCTTATTCAGCATTGCCACTGATGTTGCAGTTGGCGTGAAGGTAAGTTTGCACTTTAGCACCTGACTTTTCAGGACACTTTCATCAATTGGGAAATTATGTACCAAATATATTAATGTATGCATTCTTATTTTACAGAGAGGCTCAGATGAATTAAATCTCTACAGCACCAGCCCTAACTCTGTGACTGGTGAGCACTTTTTCTCTCCCATCCAGCCATATAGGAAAGTAAAGCTAAAGCCATTCACATTCTAACATATTATCCAGTCAATTGTCATTGACATGTTTTAAMGGCCCAGTGTAGACAAAAATGTGATTCCTTCCCCTGTGTTTTACATATATATTTCCACATTGAGGTTGGAATAATACTAATAATTATGATGATGCCCTTTTTGTGTAAGAGCTGTTTGAAAATACCGCCTGAAATTTCAGCCTGTTGTGGTGTGATGGAGTGGCTGCTGAGTGGCACAGCGGTCTAAGGCACTCCCTGGTTCAAWTCCAGGCTGTATCACATCCGGCTGTAATTGGGAGGCCCATAGGCAGGCGCRCAATTGGCCCAGTGTTGTCCGGGGTAGGCCGTCATTGTAAATAAAAATTTGCGCTTAACTGACTTGCCTGGTTMAATAAAAAAATTAAAAAGAGTTTTGGCCTGCCTGAGGCGGTAAATTAGTTAAACTAATAAGAAAGAGTTCCAAACTGCTCTGCCAATAACAGCTAGTTTTCCACTCCCCACTTGTTACCCAGAAAGGATTTGATGTTATTTATAGTGTTATATTGATATTGATTACTACATTTTTGGGTTCAGGCCTTGTAAGTAAAGCATTTCACTGTACTTGCAGTGGTGGGAAAAAGTACCCAATTGTCATACTTTAGTATAAGTAAAGATACCTTAGTAGAAAATGACTCGAGTAAAAGTGGAAGTCACCCAGTAATATACTACTTGAGTAAAAGTCTAAAAGTATTTGTTTTTACATATACTTAAGTATCAAAAGTAAATGTAATTGCTAAAATATACTTAAGTATCAAAAGTATAAATCATTTCAAATTCCTTATTAAGCAAACCACACTATTTTCTTGTTTTTGATTTAATTTACAGATAGCCAGGGGCACACTCCCAACACTCAGATATCATTAACAAGTGAAGCATTTGTGATTAGTGAGTCCGCCAGATCAGAGGCAGTAGGGATGATCAGGAATGTTCTCTTTTTAAATGTACGGGGTAAAAAGTACATTATTTTCTTTAGGAATATAGTGAAGTAAAAGTTGTCCAAAATATAAATGGTAAAGTACAGATACTCAAAACAAGAGTGTTGGGCCAGTAACTAAAAGGTTGCTGGATCGAATCCCCGAGCTGACAAGGTAAAAAATCTGCCGTTAACTGCCCCTGAACAAGGCAGTTAATCCACTGTTCCCTGGTAGGCCTCCATTGTAAATAAGAATTTGTTCTTAACTGACTTGCAAGTGAAATATAAAAAAGTMAATTTAAGGGCTGACCAACAGTTGATGCGATATATTCATGCACGATGCTTGATTTCATAGCTAACGGCAATGACAGCAGTAAAAAACTGAGRGTAGAGGACAGGATGGAGAGTCCCCCATCCCGGGTGCTCCACATCCGGAAGCTGCCCAGTGAGGTGTCTGAGACGGAGGTCATCGCCCTGGGTCTACCGTTCGGCAAGGTCACCAATATCCTCATGCTGAAGGGCAAAAATCAGGTGAGTTTTGTGGCGGAAATTCTATTGGATATTCTTTTTTGTTGCCGTTATTGTAGTGGCATGATTAGGGCCAGGAGTTTATCCTGACCATAAAAAGCAGGGGTATGCAACTATGGAGCTGATGGTCGGGGGTGGAACAATATTATAAGTTGTATACTACTGCAAATTGACCATAACTATGCACAAWWWTTATTWTTTTTAAATATACAGAACAAMAATAARAARGCAACATGTAAAAAGATCACAGAAATGTTCCAATTTATTTTYCTCAAATTTGGTGCAAAAATTTGATCACATCCCTGTTTAGTGAGCATTTCTCTTTTGCCAAGATAATCCATCCACCTGACAGGTGTAACATATCAAGAAGCTGATTAAACAGCATAATCATTATACAGATGCACCTTGTCCTGGGGACAATAAAAGGCCACTCTAAAATGTGCAGTTTTGTCACACAACACAATGCCACAGATGTCTGAAGTTTTGAAGGACATGCAATTGGCCTGTTAACTGCAGGACTTTCTATCAGAGTTGTAGCCAGAGAATTTAATGTTAATTTCTCTACCATAAGCTGCCTCCAACATTGTTTTAGAGAATTTGGCAGTACTTCCAACYGACCTCACAACCGCAGAGCATGTGTAACCACGCCAGCCCAGGACCTCCACATCCTGCTTCTTCACCTGCAAGATTGTCTGAGACCAGACAGCTGATGAAACTTCTGTCTGTAWTAATGCTCTTTTGTGGGGAAAAACTAATTCTGATTGGCTGGGCCTGGCTTCCAAGTGGGTGGGCCTATGCCCACCCATCGCTGCGCCCCTGCCCAGTCATGTGAAATCCGTAGATTAGGGCCTAATGTATTCATTTAAATTAACTGATTTCCTTATGATCTGTAATTCTGTGAAATCGTTTACAATGTAGCATGTTGCGTTCCTATTTTTGTTCAGTATACAATCATTTCATACATTGAGACACGATCACATCTTTAAAAAAAATAAAAAAAAATTCTAATGGGAATACTTGGTGAACAGATATCCTAAATGAAACTCATTTTTGCTGAATTCCTGGTGATTTTAGTCTTCATTTTTTTCAAACCTTAACCAACTTTGGGGCTGGTTTTGGTCTGTGGACCGCCTGCTGCCGACCCCAAATTAAAAGTGATTTTTGCATTGATTTAGACCCTTTGCCTACTTCCCCAGAGTTAGAAACTTGTGTATATACCACTTGTATGTGTCTGCATCCAGTATGAAGGGAGTTGCGAGGTAGTTTCTCGTACCAATAACTAACTAATGTTAGCGCAATGACTGGAAGTCAACAGCAACAGCTAGCATGACTTTCAGTCATTGCGCTACTGCTAGTTAGCAATTGTGCTAACCGTAGTTAGCAACTTCCTTCAAACTGAAGCAGAGAGGGAACATGGTATGAGTTTATCTGACTCATAGATGAAGGGCTTCATTGACAATTTTGAAGTATCCCTTTAACCGTATCAGTCCCGAGACCCCAGCAAGAATCGTCTTTTCATTTATGACTTTCATTTATCTGCATGTCTAGCTCTTATATTTAGCCTCACAATTAARTGTTTTACTATTTTATTTTCAAGACAACCAGGGCTACAAGTAGAACACAAAACAATTTGACAAACTGTTGCATTCATGACTTTGATTTACAAATAAGGTCCACCAAATCAAAACCCGATAAATGAATTCATATGAATGCTGTAAGTACAGAAATTGTTTGCTCACCGGAAAATTAATATCCAATTACTCAGTAACAACTGTGGAGTTTGACTGCAACTATGTGAGCYTATTACATTATAGACACTGTCCTAAGATTTCCTATGATCTATGTAGAATAACCCCTTACCTTCTCTCAAACCCTGCTCTAGCTCAGCCCTCGTTAATCACAGAGGCTAATAGTTGCTATCTACGGATGCAGTAGAAATGGACAAATCCAATTAAATCTGTAGCTCAAACACACAGTTTAAAAGGGGTAAAAGACCAAAATGCGCCCGCGTTAGTGGTACTCTTGTGTTAAACCTCGCCCGAGCTTTCCCTGTTCAGGTCAAATGGTCAGGAACTCCTGAACCTAAGTTTTTATTTTATTTTTAATTTACCAAGCAATTTAATACTACAACGTAGTACTGGGCATAGAACAAATGTTTCCTCTTTTGTCTTTCTTAAAATTGTCCTCTGTCCGTGTGCAAGGCGTTCCTCGAGCTGGGTACAGAGGAGGCGGCCGTTACAATGGTGAACTACTATACGGCAGTGACGCCTCAGGTCCGCAACGTCCCCGTTTTCATCCAGTTCTCTAACCACAAGGAGCTCAAGACAGACAGTGCTCTCAACCAGGTGAGATTGTCCTTTCCCAGAAAATACACCTGTGMATGACTAGTATTGAGTCTCTAGTGTAGACACACAGAAATGTTGTACTAGGCAGCCTTGGCATTTGCGACTAAATCTATGAAAGTGCAGACTGCCATCTTAATTTCTTATTTTCTCTCTTCCTCGCTCTTCCTCTCTTTCATACATACCCGCCCAGCGTGCACAGGCTGTCCTCCAGGCAGTGTCGGCGGTTCAGGAGGGTGGCTCTCCCAACTCTGACACCAGTGCGCTGGATAGTGTTCTAGCGCAGGCCCCGAGCCCCGTGCTCAGGATAATCATCGACAACATGTTCTACCCCGTCACTCTGGATGTCCTCCAGCAGATCTTCTCCAAGTTTGGAACAGTCATGAAGATCATCACGTTCACCAAGAACAACCAGTTCCAGGCCCTGCTCCAGTTCAGCGAACCAGTCAACGCCCAGCAAGCCAGACTGGTGAGCAGACATTCAAACCAGTAGTATATTCAGTTCCTCAGTTCTCAGTCAATTTACCTGTTAAAATTAAGGTTGATAACAATTCCGTTTTGTCTCCTGATMTCTCTCTCTCCAGAATATCACAATGTTGAAAACAAAAATTATAAAAACAAAAAGCTTACTACTGAAGTTATATTTCTTTCATCACTTTCTCCAGTCCCTGGACGGCCAGAACATCTACAACTCATGTTGCACACTGCGGATCGACTTCTCCAAACTGGTCAACCTCAATGTCAAGTACAACAACGACAAGAGCCGCGACTACACCCGGCCCGAGCTGCCCGCTGGCGACGGCCAGCCCTCCCTAGACCCTGCCATGGCTGCCGCCCTCAACAAGGACTCCTCCCTGCTTGGTAAGACCTGCCTCCACCTGTCYAACCATCTTCTCTCTTCTCTCTCCCTCTGTTCTCTCTTCTTTTTTTCCAGTCAGCTCAGTCCAGTCAGCTCTCTCTCCTCTGTATAAAAGTCAATACCACTAAGTGTTTTCTCTCAATGGGAGGCTGGGTATATACAGTTGAAGTCGGAAGTTTACATGCACTTAGGTTGGAGTCATTAACTCATTTTTCAACCACTCCACAAATGTCTTGTTAACAAACTATAGTTTTGGCAAGTCGGTTAGGACATCTACTTTGTGCATGACACAAGTAATTTTTCCAACAATTGTTTACAGACGGATTATTTCACTTATAATTCACTGTATCACAATTCAAGTGGGTCAGAAGTTTACATGCACTAAGTTGACTGTACCTTTTAAACAGTTTGGAAAATTCCTGAAAATGATGTCATGGCTTTAGAAGCTTCTGATAGGCTAATTGATATAATTTGAGTCAATTGGAGGTGTACCTGTGGATGTATTTCAAGGCCTACCTTCAAACTCAGTGCCTTTTTGTTTGACGACATGGGAAAATCAAAGAAATCAGCCAAGACCTCAGGGGRAAAAAATGTAGACCTCCGCAAGTCTGGTTCATCCTTGTGAGCAATTTCCAAACGCCTGAAGGCACCACTTTCATCTGTACAAACAATAGTATGCATAAACACCATGGGACCACGCAGCCGTCATACCGCTCAGGAAGGAGACACATTCTGTCTCCTAGAGATGAACGTACTTTGGTGCGAAAACTGCAAATCAATCCCAGAACAACAGCAAAGGACTTTGTGAAGATGCTGGAGGAAACGGTACAAAAGTATCTATATCCACAGTAAAACGAGTCCTATATCGACATAACCTGAAAGGCTGCTCAGCAAGGAAGAACCACTGCTCCAAACCGGCATAAAAAAAGCCAGACTATGGTTTGCAACTACACATGGGGACAAAGATCGTACTTTTTGGAGAAATATCCTCTGGTCTGATGAAACAAAAACAAAACTGTTTGGCCATAATGACCATCGTTATGTTTGGAGGAAAAAGGGGGAAGCTTGCAAGCCGAAGAACACCATCCCAACCGTGAAGCACGGGGGTGGCTGCATCATGTTGTGGGGGTGCTTTGCTGCAGGAGGGACTGGTGCACTTCACAAAATAGATGGCATCATGAGGAGGAAAATTATGTGGATATATTGAAGCAACATCAAGACATCAGTCAGGAAGTTGAAGCTTGGTTGCAAATSGGTCTTCCAAATGGACAATGACCCCAAGCATACTATCAGAGTTGTGGCAAAATGGCTTAAGGACAACAAAGTCAAGGTTTTGGAGTGGCCATAACAAAGCCCTGACCTCAATCCTAGAGAGCATTTGTGGGCAGAACTGAAAAAGCGTGTGCGTGCAAGGAGGCCTACAAACCTGACTGTTACACCAGCTCTGTCAGGAGGAATGGTCCAAAATTCACCCAACTTATTATGGGAAGCTTGTGGAAGGCTACCTGAAACATTTGACCCAAGTTAAACATTTTAAAGTCAATGCTACCAAATAGTAATTGAGTGTATGTAAACTTCTGACCCACTGGGAATGTGATGAAAGAAATAGAAGCTGAAATAAATAATTTTCTCTACTATTATTCTGACATTTCACATTCTTAAAATAAAGTGGTGATCCTAAAACGGAATTTTTACTRGGATTAAATGTCAGGAATTGTGAAACTGAGTKTAATTGTATTTGGGTAWGGTRTATGTAAACTTTCAACTGTACATATCTAATGCTTTKTAGAGGTAGTAGGTGGACAACAAAYCCATACCAGTCCAGTAACACACCACGGAGTGACCAACAAAAGAAGGAACGAGAACAAAATGGGTCACTGTATATTATCAACAGTCTGTTCCAAGCCATAAAAGGGCCTTGTCGATTTGCTTTTCTACATTATAACTGCTCWCATCCAGCCCTACCCAAAGTGTATATTTGAGCCTTTTCCTGTACACACTCTCTGTAGGTACCCCCTCAGGAATGGTRGCTCCCTACTCTAGCGGTGGAGGRTTTCAGTCTTCTCTCTCCTACTCGCAGGGCGGAGGTAACTATGCTTTACGTTATCTTTTCTTTCACTCTCAAGTCTTACCTGGTGTGTCTGTTGTCTCGGGGCAAAAGAGACAGAAATAGCTGGTGATATAGCAACCACTCCTGTCAGACCAAGGAAGAAAACACGTCTACTAGCATGATTGACTTGTTTGAAATTACACTGAACAAAAATATAACCGCAACAATTTTAAGGATTTKACTGAGTTACAGTTTATATAAGGAAATTGAGAAATTCATTAGGTCCTAATCTATGGATTTCATGTGTCTGGGATTACAGATATGTATCTGGTCACAGATACCTTAAAAAAAAACAACAACAACAATTAAGTAGGGAGGTGGATCTGAAAACCAGTCAGTATCTGGTGTGATGTCATGCAGCCCGACACATCTCCTTCGAGTTGATCAGGCTGTTGATTGTGGCCTGTGGAATGTTGTCCCACTCCTCTTCAATGGCTGTGCGAAGTTGCTGGATATTGGCAGAAACTGGAACAAGCTGTTGTACATGTTGATCCAGAGCATCCCAAACATGCTCAATGGGTGACATGTCTGCGTATGCAGGACATGGAAGAACTGGGACATTTTCAGCTTCCAGGAATTGTGTACAGATCCCTGTGACATGGGGCTGTGCATTATCATGCTGAAACATGWGGTGATGGTGGAGGATGAATGGCACGACAATGGGTTTTCAGGATCTCGTCACGGTATCTCTGTGCATTTAAATTGCCATCGATAAAGTGCAATTATGTTGGTTGTCTGTAGCTTATGCCTGCCCAAACCATAACCCCACCGCCACCATGGGGCACTCTGTTCACAACGCTGACATCAGCAAACAAGCATTTCGCTACACCYGCAATAACAGYTGCTAAATATGTGTATGTGATTTGAAACCWYTCGCCCACACRACGCCATACACGGTACGCTATCTGCCAGGTACAGTTGAAACCAGGWTTMATCTGTGAAGAGCACACTTCTCCAGCGTGCCAGTGGCTATCGAAGGTGAGCGTTTGCCCGCTGAAGTTTGTTATGATGCCGAACTGCAGTCAGGTCAGGACTCTTGAGGTTGACGAATACGCAGTTGAGCTTCCCTGAGATGGTTTCTGACAKTTTGTGCAGATATTCTTAGATTGTGCAAACCCACAGTATCATCAGCTGTCCGGGTRGCTAGTCTCAGACRATTCCGCAGGTGAAGAAGCCAGGTGTCTAGGTCCTAGGCTGGCGTGGTTACACGTGGTCTGCGGTTATGAAACCGGTTGGACGTACTGCCAAATTCTCTTAAACTACGTTGGAGGCGGCTTATCGTCGAGAAATTAATATAAAATGATCTGGCAACAGCTCTGGTGGACGTGTCTGCATGACAATTGCACGCTCCCTCAATTCGCATCATCTGTGGCATTTTATTGTGTGACAAAACTGCACATTTTAGTAATTTTTTTTCTTTTTTTTTGTCCCCAGCACAATTTGCACCTGTATAATGATCATGCTCTTTAATCAGCTTCTTGATATGCCACACCTGYCAGGTGGATGGATTGTCTTGGCAAAGGAGAAAAGCTCACTAACAGGGATGTAAACAAATTTGTGCACAATTTGAGATTTTTTTTGTTGGTGCGTATGGACATTTTCTGGATTCTTTTATTTCAGCTCATGAAACATGGGACCAACACTTTTACATGTTGCCCTTTTCATATTTTTGTTCAGTGTATGATAGTTGCTTGAGAATAACCAAGGATGTTGTTATGAAAGGACTTAGAATGTGGAATAATGAAAGGTTAGCTTTAGAGTTGACTAACCTTTCRTGTGTCTTGAATAGCTTTTGACAGAGGTTGTGTGTGCGTGAGCACGTGTCCCCATGTGAGTGCACGTGCTCCTGTGTGCGTGTCCGGCCCATTATGTAAATGTYTGCGGGCATGGCATGCACACTAGCGCATCGATTCCCAAACTAGGGGTTGCAACCCCAAGTGGGGTTGTCTGGTTTGAAAATGGAGTTGTGAGAGAAACTCGACAAAAAAAAGTGCTCGGGTTCATAGCACCTCGGTACGTCAGTAACCTCTGGTACTAGCTGCTAGATGCGGTTGTAATAAACAGTGGTGCCTGTTTTCCTCCTACCAATGTGTCTATCTTTTTGAACGGTTTAATACTATGACCCCATCACTGAAAGATACGACTCTCAGGAACACATACGTGTCTTCTGTTGTGCTTTACAATGCCCACAAGCCGCGCAGTACTCATTAAAACAARGTGGGCAAGACCAGGCACTAAATCAGACTGGGGGGATCTCCCCTATTCCTGATGATCTTCTAAACTTCCCAATACCTTTCTGGTGCATTTCAGTCATTTCAAACTATACTTCATTCAGATTGGGGGGGGAAAAAGAAGCCCCAATTATTTTATTTTTTTAAAGACATAGGCTGTTGATTACATTAGTTTTTCTTTTCTTTTTTTACATGGTGGGGTTGTGAAAAATGTTTATCAAAATGGGACCAACCCCTGCTGTAGCACATGGCTCTGTGTTGTGCTTTGCCTGTGCTTGCTCTCTGTCCCCATTACCATGTTAACGTGCCTGGCTCTCTGGCCATTCCTCCAGGAGCCATCAGTCCTCTGAGTGCCGCGGCTGCAGCGGCGGCAGCTGCAGGGAGGGTGGCGCTCTCCGGACACTCTGGCTGCAGCGGCGTGCTCCTGGTCAGCAACCTCAACGAAGAGGTCAGTAACATCCCCCAGACCTCCCCCTTTCTCGCTCTCCTCCTACAGGAGGATCTCATGCTTCGCTGACGTTACATACTYGTTCATTGTTTCTGACATGGAGCAGACATTTATTATGGTTGGTATGACTGGTGTTATTTCATTAGTGGAAAGGCTCAGAAATTTGGAGGGAAATATCCTCATCTGTAGAATTTGGCTTTAGTCCACCCTTACATTTAGTTGCACAAGTACTCAATACCTGCATGGAATTATCTATTATA
Organism: Salvelinus sp. IW2-2015; assembly: GCF_002910315.2. Taxonomy (NCBI): domain Eukaryota; kingdom Metazoa; phylum Chordata; class Actinopteri; order Salmoniformes; family Salmonidae; genus Salvelinus; species Salvelinus sp. IW2-2015. The sequence goes on along the minus strand of NC_036871.1, from coordinate 12,923,167 downwards.
CCCCTTGATCAGTACACAGATCTGAAWATATATTTTATAAGATGGCTACAACTTAAATGACTACTATATTCAGTGTTGCTCAGTATTCCTTGACTGTTATTCTATAAAGCTCTGCTGCACACACATCTAGTTTAGCCCTTGGAAATGCAGACCCGGTTTTCCTTGCATAACATTTTAAGTGATTAAGACTCCCAAAAGAGATCCCTAATAACCTATTCTTGGGAAAAAGTCTAATTGACCTGATATTGCCACGCAATCCACACAATATGCATTGTGTTTGTTTTTTWAATTGTTTTTGTATCACTTAATTCCCTGCGTAAAGACTGACATAGACGGGTTAGCTGACAACAAATAAACCTCAAACGAAGCGCACGATTCAATGGGCAGAAGTCTGTTGTGATTCTGGAAGAACAGATAGTTAGCAACAGTGAGAATAAGTGGCTCGTTTTATCTTGTCTTTGATAGCATATATTGTTTTGACGTCACGTCTATGCAAAAATTCGCTAGCTAACCAACAACTTTATCAATGTGTTTGAGACAAGTGCTCATTGTGCAAATATATTTGTTTTCAATAGACATTGGCGACAAATGTAGTTTACATGTTGTCAACAATCGAACAGGGTGACTACACCGTGCGTGAGCGTTGCAAAATAAACGTAGAAATCCATGTTATTCAATTATTGCACTAACAATGCTCACGCACACCAACGAGCGTCTACGTTGCCAAGGGCTAAAATAGAAATCAGTTCTATTTCTGAAGCAGATCGCGCTGCAAGTCCTGCCTCTCCCATCTCCTCATTGGTTTATAGAAGCAGGTACCCATGTGCCATCTCCTCATTGGTTATACCCACGTGGGTGACTGAAAGACGAACGAGGTCAGTGGCGGTAATGCACCTGATTTTATGAAAGTTGCCAATCGCAATATAAAGTCAAGAGAAGAAAAAGCCTGGAAGGAAGAGATGACTAGAAAAGATTCTGTTGACCGTTTTATGTGTGGATTAATTGGCGGAGTAGAGGACCTTGTGCATTTCAGGTAAAATAACAACTCAATGTTTTATGTCCCAGGACAAATTAGCTAGCAACAGCAAGCTAGCTAAATAGGACAAATTAGCTAGCAAGTGCAAGCTAACTAGCTAAATTGCCATAAATGTTTAATGCTTTATGACCTGTCCCCAAATTATTAWAGTTGGTTCAGAGTTTGTTTTGACATTTKAACCTGCGTGTCGTGATCGCGTATGGTGTGGGGGGAYAAAATACATTTATGCACGATGGCGCACGCAGCCGGTTTGGGTTCCGTGTAAGCCAACCCAATCTGTTTTGCCCATAGTTGCGCACACTGTTTTGTTGCTAAGCAACCAATCCGTCTATATAGACGGGTTAGCTGACAACATCACAAATGATGCGTGCGAATCAGTGGCCACAAGCCGCGCGTTATGATTCTGAATGGTCAGATAGCTAGAAACAATGACAAGAAGCAGCCATGGGAATCGTAGGTGTCAGCTCCTTGTATCTTGTTAATGATCTTGTTTTTGACTGATTTCATGTCAATGCTAATATGGCTAAAATTTGCTAKCTAGCTAACCAACAAATGTTATGATGTGTTTGAGACATTTGCCTATGGTGCAAATGTATTTATGCTTTCAATAAACATTTGGAGGCAACAGTTAACATGTCAACAGTCGATAAGCCAACCCTGTCTGTTTTGCCGCTAAACAACCAACCCGTCTATAGGACATCAGGCTTTAATTAAAAGGGTTAGTCTGAGGGTGTAAGTACCAAGATGAGTGGATTGTGTTTCTCTGTCAAGCGTCATTCACCATGAGGAAAGACGGAAGGGTGGGAATGAACGAGGTTGCACATCCAGTCAAGAGATGTAATGCGAGTGATGATGATGATGCATTCTTACATCGGTGCTCATTTGTKAATTTTATGTTAGCCTCAGTGCTTGCATATGTTTTGTCTCCATAGCCTAAGTCAACTGAACTGCAGTTACTTCTCAGGCTCTGTCTTAGTGAATGGAGGGGCTCCGTTCACTCTCTCTCTTTCTCTATCTGCTATGCATTCTGTGCAAATTTTAACCGCTGTCTCCTAAACTCTTTCTCTCTTTCTCTCCCTCCCTCCCTTTCTCCCTCTTTCATGTCAAGTGATAGTCCTTCCTAACTGTCGTTCTTTTCTGTCAAGCCCCCCCCTCCTTCACTCCTCTCTCCCAATGAATTTCTCTAAGCTATGTCAAGTTGGTATGAACTGTGGGGGCTATACCAACCACTCCCACACCAAATTTTCTCAGCCACTGTCTCTATCTATGCTATATCTATAAATTCTCGACAGAAGTAATATTCTCAGATCATTTCTCTCTCCAAACACTGGGTCTGTTTTATGCCATAACTTTGTAAGGTGGTTTTCATGTCTTTACCTGCATGCCCCAAACGCTCCTCCTTTGGAAATTGATAGAGGGTAGCGCCCCTGCCACCCGCTTTAACCAATATTCCTGCATTTCATATGCTACCAAGCTTACTTGCKTTACTAAAACCTTAACTTGAGACTCTTCTGCATGCCCAATCCATGCCCCCCCTCATCACTATTGGCCACAAACTAGGCTTGGGTGTAAATGTACTCTGCTCCCCCTTTGGTCTCAGGTGTTGACATTTGGCACTATTATTTCCTTGTATGTTTGGGATTAAAGCCCCCCACAGCAAAACCAATTCCAGCCATTTTCTGACCAAACTCCTGCATTTCCAATGTACTGACCTGTTTTTATTTTTGTCCCCCACCCCAACTCTTTGTTTTTGATTTACTCCGCATTGCTGCCCCCTCCCACCCCCCTTCCCCTCGTTCATTCCCACCCTTCCGTGTTTCCCCCTTTGTGTCCTGTCCTCACCCTCCTCCTTTCCTCCCCCCTCCTCCCACACGTTCATGCTTTGTGCCTGAACAAAAATGTTCCTCCTCGGACCAACTTCCCCAATTAACTGCCTTGAACCCATGCTCCATGACCACCTCACCATTCTACGGGAAACCACCCTCCGTTATGGATGATCTGTCCATCTCCGCTCTACCTCCGACTCTTCTCTCTACCTGTCTTACGCTGCTTGCTCTTCTCTCCTTCTAAAGATGGTTACGCCCCAAAGTCTGTTTACCCTCTTCGGTATGTTATCGTTAGCACTCTACCTTTTCCGTTTTTAGTTTTTTTTTTTTTACTCCATGTTTTTTGTTTTCTCTATCTCATTTGATTTATGGTTAGTATTTCCATAGTTGAGTAACTGTTTCATGTTTTTCTTTCACGTTTTGTTTAATCGCACATATTGATTCAGTTGAGTACAGATTTTGGCCTTCAAGGCCTCTAGTCTCATCTCTCTCCATCTCACTCCATTAATAAATTACGCTAATGCATGGTTGATTATTTGGCATGTATTTATTTTTATTTTTCATTTCAAAGCTTGTTTTTTGGAGGGATTTTATCAGCATATTCTCTCTATTCTCTCTCTCTCTCTCTCTCTCTGTTATAAGGCTATTGTTCGAAGACTCTCTTTGATTGGTTTAAATCATATGGATGATTGCTCCATCCTTTTTCACGTCTCATATTTAAACTCCCTAAAGCACTAACTTTGTCCTTCATGGTTCACTCCTCCCTCTCCTCTGCCTGCCTTTTGCTCTCTCCTCCTCTCTCTTCCTCCYGCCGTCTGCCTATCATTATAATGAAGGGGTGTATGGTGATGCTCAGCGCGTGAAGATCCTCTACAATAAGAAGGACAGTGCTCTCATCCAGATGTCGGACGGGAACCAGGCCCAGCTCGGTGAGTGGGTTCCCATTTACCATTCACATGCGTAGGCAACGGTTGGCAGGCTTCAGCGCGTCAGGCAGCATGCAACTTGAAAACACATGTCATAAAAAAAAATTAAAAAATAATAATATTATGAGGTCTTACCTTGCTTGACAGTAGCATAAAGCCAAAATCCGACCATATCGTCGAGGCAATTATTTCATAAAGACTTCCATATGCCATTGCAACCAGTAGCGCCTCTTATGTTCTATTGGTTTTCAAATCACCTTTCTTTCATTGTCCGGTCGTCATATTAGTAACCCGTGCTAGTTGTTGCATCTTTAGTTGTCCTTTTTTTTTTTTTAAATAAACATTTATGGGTATTTTTATCGGTCAGATTAAACCCCTCCCATGTGCGGTGTGCTTTTGACAAGTGTTTTCCTGCTAACTGCGTTATGGAATGAACATTTGCGCAGCGTAACCTAYTGCATTGCCTTCGCTTATAATGTGACGACATTAAGCTAAATGTTCTGATCTGCTGCATCAGCCTCAAAGCTTTTTAGTTGTTTTGTATGTATCCTAGGCCTGCCTACTGGTTGTATGAATTTGGATCTATCGTCCCAGGCATTCTTTCTCGCACAGATTGACAAGATTAATAGAATAGATAAACTCTTCTACAATGGAGGATAGTAGTTAGACAGGCTAGTGATTTTTCTGTTTGCTTTACTCGTCTTGTCTGAGAGAGAATAACTGTCCACATTTACTTTATCATCAAAGTGCGCATCGGAATTTCGTAAGAAGGATGCACACCGTTGCATCCCGTGCATCTTCGAGTTGCATGTTCTGTTAAAATAAATTGCCACAATCTAAATGTAATTAATTTCTGTCATTCTGAGCAGCACCCCTAATCAGGTTAAGTACCCAATGCATATCGATCTGATCCATTTCTCAAATTTCCAGTGAATTTAAATCCTGCTGGTCAAATGTCCGGGGCCACATTTTTCTGACGGAAACCCTGTTCCTAACTAATCAGTTAATGAATCAATTCATTTCATGTTTCTAATTAATGGCAGAGAAACATCTCCACATTAACCACATGAGAAACATGTCACTGTAACCATGTTTCCTATGTGCCTTTCCTCAGCGATGAGCCACCTGAACGGCCAGAAGATGTACGGGAAGATCATCCGTGTGACGCTCTCCAAGCACCAGACGGTGCAGCTGCCCAGGGAAGGGCTGGATGACCAGGGCCTAACCAAGGACTTCACCAACTCCCCCCTGCACCGCTTCAAAAAGCCAGGCTCCAAGAACTTTCAGAACATCTTTCCTCCGTCCGCCACGCTCCACCTCTCCAACGTCCCGTGAGTTTGTCTTGTGGTTTGGCTTGATTCTGTCTAACATTTCATGTTTGTGTGCTAGCTAGTGCATTAGCATGGTCTATGGAGTTCCTCAAGGCTCTGTTCTCGTTCCACTACTGTTTTCATTATATGCTGCCGCTCTGTTACGCTACATGACCAAAAGTATGTGGACACCTGCTCCTCAAACATCTCATTCCAAAATCATGGGCATTAATATGGATTTGGTCCCCCCCTTTGCTGCTATAACAGCCTCCACTCTTCTGGGAATGCGTTCCACTAGATGTTGAAACATTGCTGCGGGGACTTGATTACATTCAGCCACAAGCATTTATAAGGTTGGGCACTGATTTTGGGCGATTAGACCTGGCTCGCAGTCGGAGTTCCAATTCATCCCAAAGGTGTTCGATGTGGTTKAGGTCAGGGCTCTGTGCAATCCAGTCAAGTTCTTCCACATTGATCTCGACACAACATTTCTGTATGGACCTCTTTGTGCACGGGGGAATTATCATACTGAAACAGGAAAGGGCCTTCCCCAAACTGTTGMSACAAAGTTGGAAGCACAGAATCGTCCAGAATGTTATTGTAAGCTGTAGGGTTAAGATTTCCCTTCACCGGATCTAAGGGGCCTAGCCCMAACCATGATAAACAGCCTCAGACCATTATTTCTCCCCCACCAAACTTTACAGTTGGCACTATGCATTGGGACAGGTAGCGTTCTACTGGCATTCGCCAAACCCAGATTCGTCCGTCGGACTGCCAGATGGTGAGGCGTGATTCATCACTCCAGAGAAAGCGTTTCCAATGCTCCAGAGTCCAATGGCGGCAAGCATTACACCACTCCAGCCAACGCTTGGCATTGCGCATGGTGATCTTAGGCTTGTGTGCGGCTATCTGCCAAGAAAAACCCATTTCATGAAGCGCCCGACAAAAAGTTATTGTGCTGGCGTTGCTTCCAGAGGCAGTTTGGAACTCGGTTATGAGTGTTGCAACCGAGGACAGACTATTGTTACGCGCTTTAGCACTCGCTGGTCCCGTTCTGAGAGCTTGTATGGCCTACCACTTTGCAGCTGAGCTGTTGTTGCTCCTAGACGTTTCCACTTCACAATAACAGGACTTACAGTTGACCGGGGCAGCTCTAACAGGGCAGACATTTGACTAACTGACTTGTTGGAAAGGTGGAATCCTATGAAAGTGCCACGTTGACAGTCACTGAGCTCTTCATTAAGGCCATTCTGCTGCCAATGTTTGTCTATTGAGATTGCATGGCTGTGCTMAATTTTTATGCACCTGTCAACAACGGGTGTGGGTGAATTAGCAGGATCCACTCATTTGAAGGGGTGTCCACATACTTTTGTGTATATATAGTATATGTTATTTGGTTGCGGTTTGCACTAGACTATATTATTTTGTAGTTTTGCTACTGTATTTAAAGGGATACGTTGAGGTTTTGGCAATGAAGACCTTTACTTCCAGAGTCCGACTAACTTGTGGATACCATTTGTATGTCTCTGCGTGCAGTTTGAAGGATGTTGCTAACTAACGTTAGCGCAATGACTGGAAGTCTATGGGAACAGCTACCATGCTAGCTGTTCCTGTAGACTTCGTCATTGGGCTAACCACTAACGCKAGTTAGCATTGGCTTGCGAAACTACCTTGAACTTCCTTCATACTGGATGCAGAGACCTAAAAATGGTATCCACAAGTTCATCTGACTCTGGGGAAGTAGATAAAGGGCCTCTTGCCAAAATCCCGAAGTATCGTCTTTAAGGGTTGGTTGTAGTGCTGGTTAGAAGGTCTTGCAACACAAGTAAATTTAAGTAGTTTAAAGTGTACCATTGCATTGACATGGCTGAATGTGCTTGCGTTGAGTTTCGCTCACTGTTGATTTCGGATTCGACAGGGAGGACGTGACTGAGGAGGATCTGAGACAGCTGTTCTCTAACGCAGGTGGCACTGTGAAGGCATTCAAGTTTTTCCAGTAAGACACTATCTTTAACTGCCTGTAACTTCTGATCAAATTTAGTCCCAAGCCTGGACCTTGGAACACCATTTGGAATGTGCTGCCATCATCATCATAATTTTACCACCTGTGTGTTTGACTAGATCGTGGTTATCTGAACACGTTCTTCTCCTCCCCAATATAGAGGCCACAAAATGGCGCTACTCCAGATGTCTACAGTCGAGGAGGCTATCCAGGCCTTGATGGACCTCCACAACTACGACATGGGCAGCAACCACCACCTGAAGGTCTCCTTCTCCAAGTCCACCATCTAGATGAACCACGCCATCACAACCCAACCCCTTCTCTGACAAATCTCAATGTGTGGTGCTCACCTGTTCAGTCCCCTCGGGGAGACCACAATGATACTCACCTCCTAGGGAAAACATTTGAACCAGTCATTCCTTTTTAGACAATATAGATTATCAAAAGCCCCACACTAGATGTGAYGGTAGTTTCTACGATGTCATTGTCGTAAAACATCACCCGTCTAGGTCCCCTTATCCCCCTCCGCCTTAGTTTGTGTGGTTGGCAAGCTCCCTCCCTTTGTTCATCACGAGAATGAATTGGATTCCCTCTTTTTCTTAGAATGAATCAGCGAAAATGTGCCTTACTCAGCAAAATATTCTCATCGTTTTGCCTCCTTACGTTTCTAAAAGTGATAGAGGTCTAGGCACATTCTGTTTGGTTGTGGTTTCTGTTTTGTTTCCCCCTCCCCTTTTACATTACTTGATGTWCACCCATTTGAAATGTAGATTTAATAGTTTTGCTTTTGCGCTTTGTTGATGATTAACCTGATTTAGCGGACTTMGATAAGGAAGCCCATCTCTATTCAGTTGGTTGGGTTGTTTAATCCCAAACAACTCAAGAAGGTMATTTTGCCCGGGTTGAGAATGATTACTGTAAAGGCTGTTGACGCCATTGTACACTTCACCTGCTAAGGATGACTGCTTAGATGTTCCCTTACTGACTGTAAATGCTGTCTAGATGTTTTTCAAACCTTACTTGCATAGTCAATGTTCCCCTTTTTTGGTCATTTTTTTTCTTTCTTTGATTGAAAATGGCAGTGAATCTTTTTGAGCATGTACTAATGGGTCATGGTAGTAGTGAAGACATGTTGCTGTTGCATGCGTCCAACATCCAGATGGGCAATGTGTTCACTGGTGAAAGTGAAGTATGATTGTACATGAGGACGGACTACCTGTTGGGACCAAAGTAAATGTGCCTATAGTCCTACTTTACGATTTAATTTAAAAGAAAAATATTTCACAGAAACAAATGTGGATTATGTGTTTGAGAAGGGGGAACAATACAAATCAAAGTCGAACCCTCACAGAATGTTTCTCTTTGATTTCAACAATCTTCTGTGGTGTTTTTTGGTCAAGAATTACCCTTAAACTACACAGCTTCAGTTGAAGCAACAACAACAACAAAAAGATTGGAATGTGTGGGGAAAAGTTATCAATATTTTCTACATGGATTGAGTTTTTACATCTCAATTGTAATAATCAATATAGTTTGGAAAAGGCACGATTAAAAGCTCATTTTCTACCGCGTGAGTCCATGTTTGATGGTTCCTGCTGTGTGTACCTACTCTGATTTACATCTGTAGCATGCTCAATAAACTTTCCTGTAGCTCTATTCACCCTCTTCTGTCTCTATGCTCTCGCTTTCTTTCTCCTCTACACCTCACTCTTACTGTTCTGATTTTCTCTGCCCAGGGTGGGAAATCAAAATKTCTTTGTGGCACAAAACTGCAAACCAGAAGATGACTACATTTAAAACATATTTACTAAATTTGAATTTCCCACCCTGCTTTCCACTCTTGCTTTACTGAGATCTCTCTGACTCAACTGTCACTGTATGTTCTCTAACCTCTACATTTTCAGCATGAACACCTGTCTTTTGATCGCTCTTTTATCTAAATCTCTGAAATTAATATTGTGTTAGTATATTCACCTATTTTAATTGAACTGTACAGGCCTTGAACATGAGTGTCATACTGGACCATACTCAACCGTACGGGATGGATATCCATTCTCCAACGTAATCTAAAGATGTGCAAGAAAATGACCTAGACCTGGGGTCTTCAACCTTTTCTGTGTTAGTAAAATGTCTCGTCTTATCAGGTCAATGATAATGGGAAGGAGAAGTAATCAACATTTTAAAATGAATAGATGTGGTAAATAGTTTAGCATTATTTTGACCTCCACATAATTGTAAACTATTAGCTAGAAAGGTRACTCCAACCCATAGAGATAAAGGGACTCATTAGACATAGTGTCTGTGACGGCATGGACAGCGTCATTGAGGCAATTTTGAAGTAGTCMATTTTCTTCACGATTGGCTGATCCCTCCTGGTGACCACGTTCGAAGTCCCACCCAGTTGACTACATTAAAATGATGGAAGACCTCAGTGGCACTGCTCTGCTAGTACAGCCTTTCATTCTCTATGCTCAACACATTTTCTCTAACAGGAGCTGTTTAGCTCATTAATCCTTAAGTCTATTCTAAGTAACATTTAAAAATATCCCCATCAAAATCTGTCAGTTTAAACTAGAGATATGTTTTTTGTTGTTGCATGGGCTGTGTCTTAATCCACCGCATCCGCCTATGTCGGCCTTCCACGTCTGCGGTGGAAGGTGGCCGAGCTACACCGGTGTTTCTCAGACCATGAGACATCCTGAAAATCAGTCTTCTCACAAAAACGTCTGTAGCGTCCGAACGGTTTGGCTAAACTAATATGAGCACTCTATGGAAAGATGACTCTCGTGAATAGGACGGTGTTCTCCGTTTTGCACTACGACTCCCACAAGCCTCGGGACTTGTCTGAAGATAACCCATACAAATGAATGGAAGAACGGTGGTAGTTTTGTGCTGAGACAAATATGTATCCAAAAAAAYTAAAATATTTCCTGAGCTTTCTTATATCTCCTTCAAGATCTTATTCCTTATGATTTTTTGACTGTCTTTTTTGCCATTTATGAATGTGTTAGTCAATTTGTTTCTATGGCTATAGTAGTAAAGGCTWTAACCCTATTTGGATGGGATTCATTTTACTCGGAGAGATAGGGTAACATTATGTGCACGAGCACAAAACACCACATCCTTCATTTWTGTCACTTGCGAATCTGCCATGTCAGTAATTTTCACATGGGAGAGTRACAATTCCAGCCAGAATATCCTACTGTTTTTCGGCAAACTTAGGTCCTCTGATAGTACTTACTGCGTGTAAATCTACATTCCTGTGTTTTGAGGGGTATTACATTGTTCAACACCAATTCAGTGGCCTTTTGGTTAAAGTGTCAGCCCTGAGTTTGGAAGGTTGGGAGTACGATCCCCGGCCGAGTCATACCAAAGACAAAAAATGRGACCCAATGCGTCTCTGCTTGGCACTCAGCGTTAAGGAGATACTGTAGATTGGGGGTAAGGAGTTAAATTGGGGGTACGGCCCTTCGATAGATTAGCATCCTGCCCAGGGGTGTACTTGTACATCAAGGTGCCTCATGCTACAGAAATAAGTTATACTGTTGTACCATTGAGAGCATCGTGACTGGCTGCATCACTGCTTGGTATGGCAAMTGCTTGGCATCCGATCGCAAGGCGCTACAGAAGGTAGTGTGTATGGTCCAGTACATCATTTGGGTTGAGTTCCCTGCCATCCAGGACCTCTATACCAGGTGGTGTCAGAGGAAGGCCTTCACATTWTTTCAAGACTCTAGCCACCCAAGTCATAGACTGTCCTCTGCTACCGCGTGGTACCAATTCACCAAGTCTGGAACCAACAGGACCCTGAATAGCTTCTACCCCCAAGCCATAAGACTGCTAAATATTTAACCAAATTGCTACCTGAACTATTTGCATTGACCTCCTCTTTGCACTAACTCTTTTGACTCATAAAATACACTGCTGCTACTGTTAATCTATCCTGTTTCCTAGTCACTTTACCCCCTGCCCATATGTACATATCTACTCAATTACCTCGTACCCCTGCACATCGAATCGGTACTGGTAACCCGTGTATATAGCCAAGTTATCGTTGCTCATGTATTTATTCCTCAAGTTATCTTTCTATTATCTTTCTCTCAGCGTTGTTGGGAAGGGCCCGTAGGTAAGCACGGTTAGTCTACACCTGTTGTTTACGAGGCATGTGAAAAATACATATGATTTGATTTGAGATAGGCTCCTGCTACTATAACCCGTCTATTCKGCTGTGCTATCGCGCGTGCGATGATGTCAAAGTGAGAAAAAATGAGCGCCATGGGGCCAATGTGTACCKTACCAATTTCACAATACCATGGTGATTTCCAAAAGATTGTAGAACATTTATCTAAGACAAAGATGTTCATGGCACCATCTTGACTTGGGGAAATTGCTGTCTGTCTCAATAGTTGTCAAAGACTGAATAATTCAACATCCCTTTCACTGAGCATATTTCATTAGTGCTGACCTCCATCTCTATCACATAATGTCAACAAGAGTGAAACAGGTGTCATTTCATTACATACAGGTCAAATTCTCCTTATTTTGTGTTTGTTAAGGTGCATTGCAGAAGCATTAGAGGAGTTTTTTTTTAAACCTTTTTGGAGAAACAGCTGGTGGGCAAGACCGCCCCATGCAGGAGGGCCCATCCACTACTTCTACATTGTTGACAGGTTTAGTAGACATCCAGCAAACCTTTCATTCTTCAGCAGACATCTTCATTCCTCTGCTCTGACAAGCATCGGTGCTGGTAGGACACACTGCATACATTTATTCACAGATTAAAGCCGAAACGTGGCGAATGCCCCTTTTAAAACAACATCGAATGGACTTTTATCTATATGCAAATGACTCCCCTCTCATACGTGGTTTCAATAATTAACGTGGATGACGGTTGACACTGGGGCCAGGATGTCTTTTGTCTCACTAGATAACCTGCTCAAGCTGCCTCTCATCTCTGATCGGAAACAATTAGTTTTGTTTGGAGACACAAGCTGGGCTCCCATGTTGCTGGTGTGCTTCTGTATACCTGAGCTATGAAAAGAGGACTGTATCAGTCCTGCTGATACAGTCAGCAGGACTGTATCTGTACTGCTTTTTAGGCTTTGTAATTCCCCATCAATACTGTATCAAGAGATAATATTTTCTTGAGCACGTTTTTTTTTTAAATTGGCTTGACAGGACAAAATAAAATCACATGAACATCATATATACACCGTCATTTGAAAAGGATCCAACAGCATGAATTTGACATAGTGAACTCCCGCATCTCATTAAACTGAGCTCTTCCAGCTGTGTCTGACTAGATCAAYGAAAAGACTAAGCAAAGCAGCAGCAGAGCTCTCTAATTCAGAAGCTCATGAGCTCCTTTGTGTTCGTCTGCAGATGTTCATGTAAAACATTAGTGACTATCAAAGCAGAGGGGCGTGGTTTGAGGCTGCAGGCTTTAAACATCACGAGACAAAGACAGCTACATTGAATTTGAATCTCTTGCTGCATACAACCATGTCTTCCCCTCAGTACCTCCTTAGTAGGAATTGGGAGTTGCTGTGTTTCTTTGGAGTATGGAAATAGGGAGATTGTGGTGATGAATTCTCCCACTCCTCCTTTCTCTTTTTCTCTCTCTCTTCTCTTTCTCACTCTCTCGCCCCCCCTCTCTCGACCTGTTTCTCTATCTATCTCTCTCACTCACTTGACCTGTTTCCCTCCCTCTCTTCTCTCCCGCTCTCCCTGAGCTGCCGACAGTGTGTAGCTGAGAGAGCCTTTTTCCACAGTAAAAGTAATCACCTCCATTACCATCTATCAGGGGACCACCATTTAACAGCTGTTTCAGGCAGGCCTCTAAAAGGGAAAATATCTCCTGTTTCACACAGCAGAGTCTTGGACTTAAAACAGCAGGGCAAATGCCTGAGATTGGAACTGGTACATATCATTTTTTTGGAGCTGATGCTTAGAAAATCCTATTCACTGTTCTTCCACAGGACTATTAGAGAAGAATTGTGTTCACCCCTGGAAATGTGGCAGAACAATTAACACACTGATGAAAACGCTTATTTTGCCAATATCATTAATTGGTAATTAATTAGTGTAAGGAAATGGGTTTGCTTCGGGAGAGGTACTCATGCCAAACCCTCTTCATGTTTGGCTGGCACACTGATGCCCTCCTGTTTGGTTTTGCCAATCCCCTGGCACCCAGCGCTGCCTGCCATTCCCGCTCCATAGATCCTCAGTGGGCATAAGCCCAGGCCTGGCATTGCTACAGACCCAGAGCCAGGAYCACATCATGCTTACGAGCTGGTTGTTGTTGGATGCCCCTACCATGCACGTCTTGGATGCCCTGCCATGGATGCTCTAGCTCGCTCCAACAGATTTATTAAATTAAGGGCTCTATTCAATCAGATCAGCTTTAGCTGACATCTGCATAGCGGTTGTTTTGATGGTGTCGGAGGTGGAACTGTGTTAGAGCTGTCAAATCCACAACTGGCTCCCGGCATTATACCTAAAAYGGATATTGCCATTGGCTGCACGGAGTCGCATTAACAGAAATCCCATSGAGCCTTGTTTACAAGTTCCAACACTGGAATGTGAAATGTAATTTGAGCGCAATKMTTTCTACATAGCCTACACTTTCTCRYTCTGAACTTCTAACGCAACATCCGCTATGCAGGTGTCTGCTATTGGTTAACACTTGATCTGATTGAATCTTGGCCTAAGAGAACGGACATCCCGGTTCTATTTGGGAGGAAGCCATTTCTTAAAGCACACGGATTAGATCAATTATTGCTGGGCTTAATGTGAGGAAAGATGAAWTAGCATTATTGGATAACATTGTAAAACTAACTTTGATAATACAGTTCAAACTAAACAGGGAGAGGTTTGTTTTAAAGTCTAACTTCTCTTGATGGGAAGCACAAACCATGAGTAAGATGGATCAGTCAGCATTAGATACGTTTAACTTACACCAATGAATATTCAGGTSTACTGTGGCTAAAACAATACAAAKAGTCACTRTTATGCATGTGTGCTCCGCCTAASAGTCACTCTTAACTCCATTACCCATCCAATCACCACTCCAGTTGACACGCCTAGATAACTATTCAGTTGAGTCGAAGCCATCAAGCATTTACAATAAATGATCAGTCATGATGGCTCTCTCCTGTTGTCCTTCTAATTTGCCACACGCCACCATGGAGGAGCATGAACACCTCTCTTTGARCTTCCTGGTAGTACCAATTACCTGAGGTCAAAGGTCAAGATGCTATACACAGCTCACCGGCAGCTCCAATTTAACACTGCGTCAATATGCTAATTCACTGTCATGGTGATTGTCAGACTGCAACTTGCAAATTAGTTAACAGGAGCAGTGGTACAATTCCTATTTCCTACTGGTGTTAAGAAAATGGGAATTATTAGGGAAAGTTTTGATGAAGTATGCATGTCGCCCTGTCAAACATCAATGCAAGTACAGCAAATACAATGACTATGTATTACACAATTACTGTACCCTTTTTACAGTGCTTTCGGTAAGTATTCAGACCCCTTTACTTTTTCCACATTTTGTTACGTTACATTACGTCCACATTTTGTTGCATTACAGCCTTATTCTAAAAATGATTAAATYGTTTTTTCCCCTCATCGAGCTACACACAATACCCCATAATGACAAAGCAAAACGTTTTTGTTTTGTTTGTGCAAATTTATTACAAATAAAAAACAAAAATACTTTATTTACATAAGTATTCAGACCCTTTGCTATGAGACTCAAAATTGAGCTCAGGTGCATCATGTTTCCATTGATCATCCTTCAGATGTTTCTACAAGTTGATTAGAGTCCACCTGTAGTACATTCAATTGATTGGACATGATTTGGAAAGGCACACACTGTCTATTTAACATCCCACAGTTGAGAGTGCATGCCAGAGCAAAAACCAAGCCATGAGGTTGAAGGAATTGTAGGTAGATCTCCAAGACAGGATTGTGTCGAGGCATAGATCTGTGGAAGGGTACCAAAAAATGTATGCAGCATTTCGACTGAGGTGACGTCGTGTACACAGGCGTTGAGCAGTTACCCAACACTGGAAGTCTCTGAGCACTCAGAGAAAAGTTCTGAGGGTGAACCCCTGTGGAACTGTCGGAACGACGTGATGCGGCCATCCGATAGTGTTGCCTGATTAGAGAGACACCTAGATGTTCTATTTGGGAACCAAAAAGTTATATTTATGGTTACCTTGTAACCTAACTTGATGAGGTGGGTTACAAGGGAAGCCGTGTCTTGCACTGCTTGCTCCTGTGTCAGGGAGCTAATCATCTATGTCTATGATTCTCAGGAGTGCTAGAGCTGCCTCCACACACTTGCTGAACGTCCGGCGGAGCTAGCGCTAGCCCGAAGGGGACAGCGAGTTAGACTGTGCCCTGAAAAGCAAACCTGAGAAACCTGTGTGATGGAAATAAGCGTATTGTAGGTCGACTGAAGTGAACCTGTCGCCTCGGATAGAGTTCGACAGCATGTTGAACGCAAGCATAAAGAACGTGAACTTTCTCAGATGGCTATTGAAGACCCATAGGTCCAGAATGGGGTGCATCCCCCCTCTCCATTTTGGGAGCCAGGAWGTACTGGGAGTAGAAGCCAAAATGGCTGTCTGACGCTGRTATTGCTTTGATTGCCCCTTTACTCAATAGAGAGGACATTTCCTGCTTTAGTATGAGAACTGGGTCGCCACTTGCCACTGAAGCTAGAATCCCGTTAAATGGCGGCGACACCCTACCCAAACAGTTCCTTCGGATAAAGACTTAGTGAGTACCACAGTAGTCTACCACAGGAGACTTAGTGAGTACACGAAGCAAAAACTTTCCCTTTTGGTCAGTTTTCCAACATGAGAACAGTTAAGCAGAAATACAGGGATCAAGTTGTGCTGAAGAGAGCTTCAGGAGCGACGTGATCTTCGCACGGAAGAGAGCGAGAATAACCAGAGGGAGGGGCTCACCTTATTTGCCACTGGACCGGTCTGCCCCCGGCAGACATTGCTGGAGCGAATCCCATTGTGAGACGCCAAACGATTATTYGAAAGAGAACTACCCAGTTCTTTTACTTCCGGGGGCTGTCAGGTCATTGTATTGCATTGTGGTATAATTGTGGTATAATTGGCTGACTTCTGCCTCCAAATTAGCTTTAACAGAGAGGAAGAGGCAAAGCGATAAGTTTGCCCAAAATCTGTCCTTGCGAAAATAGGAGTTTAGCAGACTTAGTGAGGAGTTTTTGTATGGGGGGGCAATGAGARAGTGTTGAATTTGGTCAAGATAAATGTTAATTGCTATTTTGATAGGTGAGGCGTATTTGATCTAATAGAAGTTTCATAACGCTTAGATTGTAACGAGTGTACTGATATAAGTGCAACGCACGTGACATTCCAGCAACTTTAAGAAAAACAATTTTATATCGGAGTTGTGGCTTTTGTTCACACGCCTATCTGCCCTCTCAATGGCTAGAATGTTCCCACCTGATCTCTCCTCCTCCCACCTGCCTTTCGCCTTTACGGACATGTATTTCCATTGTTAGAGCAGTCAGTTGACCATCTTGTTAATATAATAGATCATCTTTGGCTTTAACAACATCGACTTCCTGGTGTCATACAGTCTCTTGACAAYAAGGTAGATGAAATTCGAGCAAGGGTTGCCTTCCAGAGAGACAKCAGAGATTGTAACATTCTCTGTTTCATGGAAACATGGCTTTCTCGGGATATGTTGTCGGAATCGGTTCAACCACTGGGCTTCTCCATGCATCGCGCCGACAGATATAAACTCCTCTCTGGGAAGAGGAAGAGCGGGGTGTATGCTTCATAATTAACGACTCATGGTGTAATCATAACAACATACATACATACATACAACAACATCAAGTCCTTCTGCTCACCCGACCTATAATTCCTTACAATCAAATGCCGGCCATATTATCTCCCAAGTGAATTCTCGTCAGTTATCATCACAGCTGTGTACATTCCCCCTCAAGCAGACACCAAGACGGCCCTCAAGAACTTCACTGGACTTTATGTAAACTGGAAACCATATATCCTGAGGCTGAATTTATTGTAGCTGGGGATTTTAACAAAGCAAATTTGAGAACAAGGTTACCTAAATTCTATCAGCATATTSATTGCACCAAGCGCGGGTGTAATACCCTCGATCACTGCTACTCTAACTTCAGCGATGCATACAAAGCCCTCCCCCGCCCTCCCTTCGGCAAATCCGACCACAACGTCATCTTGCTCCTAACGTCTTATAGGCAGAAACTCAAACATGTACCAGTGACTAGAACCATTCAACGCTGGTCTGACCAATCGGAATCCACGCTTCAAGATTGTTTTAAATGATCATGTGGACTGGGATATGTTCCGGTCAGCCTCAGATAACAACATCGATCTAAATGCTGACTCGGTGAGTGAGTTTATAAAGAAGTGCATTGGAGATGTACCCACTGTGACTACTAAAACTTACCCTAACCAGAAACCGTGGATGGATGGCGGATTTCGCGCAAAACTGAAAGCGCGAACCACCGCATTTAACCATGGAAAGAGGTCTGGGAATATGGCTGAATATAAACAGTGTAGTTATTCCCTCYRMAAGGCAATCAAACAAGATAAATGCCGGTACAGGGACAAAGTGGAATCGCAATTCAATGGCTCAGACACAAGACGTATGTGGCAGGGTCTGCAGGAAATCACGGACTACAAAAAAAAAAAACAGCCACGTCACGGACACCGACGTCACGCTTCCAGACAAACTAAACACCTTCTTTGCCCTCTTTGAGGATAATACAGTGCCACAGTCGCGGCCCACTGACAAGGACTGCGCCCCCCCCCCCCCGTCTCCGTGGCCAACGTGAGTAAAACATTTAAGCGTGTTAACCCTCGCAAGGCTGCTGGCCCAGACGGAATCACTAGCCGCGTCCTCAGAGCATGCGCAGACCTGCTGGCTTGTGTGTTTACGGACATATTCAATCGCTCCCTATCCCAGTCTGCTGTCCCCACATGCTTCAAGACGGCCACCATTGTTCCTATACCCAAGAAGGCAAAGATAACTGAACTAAACGCCCGTAGCACTCACGTCTGTCATCATGAAGTGCTTTGAGAGACTAGTCAAGGATCATATCACCTCCACCTTACCGGCCACCCTAGACCCACTTCAGTTTGCATACCGCCCCAACAGGTCCACAGATGGTGCAATCGCTATCACACTGCACACTGCCCTATACCATCTGGATAAGAGGAATACCTATGTAAGAATGCTGTTCATTGACTACAGCTCAGCATTCAACATCATAGTACCCTCCAAGCTCATCATCAAGCTGGAGGCCCTGGGTCTCAACCCCACCCTGTGCAACTGGGTCCTAGACTTTCTGATGGGCCACCCCCAGGTGGTGAAGGTAGGAAACAACATCTCCTCTTCAACACTGGGGCCCCTCAAGGGTGCATGCTCAGCCCCCTCCTGTACTCCCTGTTCACCCACGACTGCATGGCCATGCACGCCTCCAACTCAATCATCAAGTTTGCAGACGACACAACAGTAGTGGACTTGATTACCAACAATGACGAGACAGCCTACAGGGAGGAGGTGAGGGCACTCAGGAAAACAACCTCTCACTCAACGTCAACAAAACAAAGGAGATGATCGTGGACTTCAGGAAACAGCAGAGGGAGCACCCCCCTATCCACATCAAAGGGACAGCGGTGGAGAAGGTGGAAAGTTTTAAGTTCCTCGGYGTACACATCACGGACAAACTGAAATGATCCACCCACACAGACAGTGTGATGAAGAAGGCGCAACAGCGCCTCTTCAACCTCAGGAGGCTGAAGAAATTTGGCTTGTTACCCAAAACCCTGACACACTTTTACAGATGCACAATCGAGAGCATCCTGTCGGGCTGTATCACAGCCTGGTACGACAACTGCACCGCCCTCAACCGCAAGGCTCTCCAGAGGGTGGTGCGGTCTGCACAACGCATCACCGGGGTCAAACTACCTGCCCTCCATGACACCTACAGCACCTGATGTCACAGGAAGGCCAAAAAGATCATCAAGGGCAACAACCACTAGAGCCACTGCCTGTTCACACCGTTACCATCCAGAAGGCGTGGTCAGTACAAGTGCATCAAAGCTGGGACTGAGAGACCGAAAAATAGCTTCTATCTCAAGACCATGAGACTGCTAAACAGCAATCACTAACTCAGAGAGGCTGCTGCCTACATTGAGACCCAATCACTGGTCACTTTAATTAATAAATGGATCACTAGTTACTTTAAACAATGCCACTTTAAATAATGCCACTTTAATAATGTTTACATATCTTACATTACTCATATCATATGTATATACTGTATTTTATACCATCTATTGCACCTTGCCTATGCYGCTCGGCCATTGCTCATCCTTATATTTATATGTACATATTGTCATTCATCCCTTTAGATTTGTGTGTATTCGGTAGTTGTTGGGAAATTGTTAGATTACTTGTTAGATAATACTGCACTGCCGGAACTAGAAGCACATTAGCATCTGCTAACCATGTGTATATGACCAATACCATTTGATTTGATTTGATTTGATTTGATTTGACAAGTCAATATATAAGCATGAAGGGCTCTGTCAATGAACATTGAACATGAGTGATTAACCTGTTTGGGCTGCAGGGTCAGTATTGAGTAACTTGGAAAAATGTGCCCATTTCAAATGGCCTCGTACTCAATTCTTGCTCGTACAATATGCATATTATTATTACTATTGGATAGRAAACACTCTCTAGTTTCTAAAACCGTTTGAATTTTTTCTCTGAGTGAAACAGAACTCCTTCTGCAGCCCACTTCCTGACAGGAAGTGAGATTTCTGAAATCGAGGTCTCTGTTCAAAGGCTTGCCTATAAATGGGCATGATACGTATTGGTATACATACACGTCATACGCCTTCCCCTAGATGTCAAGAGGAAGTGAGAGAAGAAATGAGTGGATTATCTTGGTCTGAAGTGGAATAAATCCTCTTGGAATGAGTAGTCCGCCATTTCCTGTTTTTTCGAAAGCGCGAAGTTGGACCTGGAATCGCCTTCTGGAAAGCCGTCKTTATAGGCGAATACTATCTCCGGCTTTGATTTTATTTGATACATGTTACAATATCATCGTAAAGTATGTTTTTTCAATATAGTTTTATTAGATTATTGAAATTTATTCGGGACGTTAGGCGTGTTGCGTTGTCTGCTTTTGTTCAGGATGGAGAGCTTAGCACCACTTGGCCAGTGTGCTTGCTAATTCAAGAGGGAAAGAGGTCGTTCTAAACCCAAACAAAGACGGTTCTGGACAAAGGACCCCTTGTACAACATTCTGATGGAAGATCAGCAAAAGTAGGACCCATTTTGGGATGATATTTCATATATCTGTCGAACTGTGCTATCGCTACGATTACCTGGAATCAATGCTGTTGTGTGTTAGCTATTGTAGTAAGCTAATATAACGCTATATTGTGTTTTCGCTGTAAAACACTTAAAAATCGGAAATATTGGCTGTATTCACAAGATCTTTGTCTTTCATTTGCTAACACCATATATTTTTCAGAAATGTTTTTGATGAGTATTTAGGTATTTGACGTTGGTGTCTGTAATTACTCTGGTTGCTTCGGTGCTATATCTGACGGTAGCTGTGATGGTAGCATCAATGTAAAACTGATTTATACCTCAAATATGCACATTTTTCGAACAAAACAATAGTTATTGTGTAACATGTTATATGGACTGTCATCTGATGAAGTTGTTTCTAGGTTAGTTTGGTTGGATCTTGGTTAGTTAGGTTGGCTTTTGCATCACCTGTGCTGTGAAAAATGTCTGTCCTTTTTTGTATTTGGTGGTGAGCTAACATAAATATACGTGGTGTTTTCGCTGTAAAACATTTTAAAAATCGGACATGTTGGCTGGATTCACAAGATGTTTATCTTTCAAATGCTGTATTGGACTTGTTAATGTGTGAAAGTTAAATATTTCAAAAAAATATATTTTTAATTTCGCGCCCTGCACTTGAAGTGGCTGTTGTCATATTGTGCCCGGTGTCGGGCTTGCAGCCTGAAGAAGATGACCAATAACATTTGATTTGATTTGATTTGACAAGTCAATAAATAAGCATGAAGGGCTCTGTCAATGAACATTGAACATGAGTGATTAAAGGGCATGTCCAGACACATCATTTCCTAATTATAATCAGGGAGGGAAGGGGAAGTTATCTGGGATGCTGCATGAAGGAGGGAGGGAGAGAGGATGTATGGCTTGGATGGGAATGTGAATGGCTGCCGGATCTTTAACAGATGGAGACAGGAGACTCACTGCCGGAACAGAGAACTGGGCCTTGGGTTTTAGTTTGAACTTTAGGCTGATGTCTCAGATACCAGTTCATTGAAGAAATAAAAGTAATGTAGATTCATAAAGGTTTTCTGGACACATCCATTTCCCTGGAGCAGTAATGGATAGGCTATGTAATGTATACAGTATGTATTTGAAGGGTGCACACAGTATACTGGGAACAAGCTAAATTGTTGTCTTTTGAATTGTAATGGTAAATTAACCAGTTTTCTCTTAATGTCAATGTTTCCATATGGTACCCTGATAACCCTCAAGGCTGATACATTTTCARAACCATGGACTGAATATTGCTATGTCGAACGTGGTCATTTTGTGAAATGATTAACGTTGGATTAAAACATCTAAATTATAGAGATGCTCCACTCTTTTAAAATGGTTTACGTTAAGACATACGAAAATATGAAATACCCAATTTCAGCATGTCTACTCTTTCAAACGAGTACGCTTAATAGTTTTCAAAAAATACCCTTTCATGGAGAGACTACCCTTATCCAGAGATGGCAGCGATAGCATTTTAATTAACTCACATTTAACGCTTACCCAATACACAGAATTGGGTGTTTGTTTGTGAATTCATTTGGAAAAATGAAGAGAGAAAATAAGGGAGATTGTGGAGAGATTGCATTAGCATAACAGAGAACACTCGTTACATTATTTTGCTTTTTATTCAAATCACAAACAGACAATGTTTTGTTTTTCAATTCTGTTCACGAATTATGAATATGGAATTAGCTTTCAGAATTTTCTCTAAAAGAACTCACATATAATTGAGTAGGTATCTGGGTACACTTTATTTAGACAGTCTGTAGAGCATCTACAGATGATGGGCTATCAGTAACATTTCAACTAACTATTTTCTAACCCTAGCTCTAGCTCTAACCCTAACCTTAACCCTAACCCTAACCTTAACCCTTACTCTAAACCTAAACGTAACCCTTACCCTTACCCTAACCTTAACCTTAACCCTTACCCTTACCCTTACCCTTACCCTAACCTTAACCCTTACCCTAACCTTAACCCTTACTCTAAACCTAAACTTAACCCTTACCCTTATCCTAAACCTAAACTTAACCCTTACCCTTACCCTTACCCTAACCTTAACCCTTACTCTAAACCTAAACCTAACCCTTACCCTTACTATAAACCTAACCTTAACCCTTACCCTTATTCTTAACCCTTACCCTTATTCTAAACCTAAACTTAACCGTAACCTTAGCAAGCAGTTGCTTATCAACAGATAGTTTGTTGATAGTATGTAGAGCATCTACAGATGAGAAATCCGGACTATTCAAATGAATTGTGACCGGCGTCTGATCTAGAAGTCAAAGGCGTCCTCTCTGTGACACTCACAGAGATACCCAAATTGCAGGTCATATGTTTATTTCACCAATATGAATATTAAATCAAATAAATTAGAATTTGATAACATTTAAAAATGAGTTATTTTAAACCAGTCTACAATGCAACTGACCTGTATTCACATTCTAAAGAGATATCATTAATACAACCTAAAAGGCATATGTCTAAAAGGATATATCGCATTAAAATCAATTCCTAAATAATGTCACCAAATAAGACATTACACTACACCTAAACCTTTGCTATAAACCCTTAGTTCACTGAACTATAACCGTTACATCATGATTGATTTTCATCCCTCTTTGATCAGTGCATTACCATTTCCACTGGTCCAAAATATAATAATCAATGAATATGATTATCAATACATGCACCTTGAAGCAAGGCCGCTTCGCCACACAATGTCTATCAACTCCCAGCAGGGCAGACAAAAAACAACATAGCGAGCCATTGTTTTAGAAATAACACAAACTATTTCGCGTCCGGTATAATTATTTCAGGATAATTGGCTTGGGAATATAAGGTAATTACCGCTTCTGGCTAATTATTCGTTTTCATAATAAAGGTAATTTTTCACTCTGCAATTACATAGCCAATCAATGGTGTAAGGTAGACATCGGGTCCCCTCTCTCTCTTCTCCCCACTCTGCGGTGGCCAGGTATTGCCTGGGTCATATTCATTACAGCATGCAACAAAAAAACATTTGAAAACATTTTGCAACGGGAAACAATATGACAATTTCTCATTGGACGAGCCCAGGTAGTCCCTCCYTGTTTCAATAATTTTCCTTCCATTTGGCACATAATGAACACAGACCTGTTGTCTAGCCTTTAGCAAATGGGATTAACAGCTTGAGGCAGCCCCCTCTTAGGCACGTACGCCGTTGGCCTGGTAACCATTTTGATGCAGTCGATGATGGGGCAGACACTGAAGCAGAGAGTGCAGCCAGTACAGCTGTCAGTGATTACTGGGAAATGGGTCTCAGGGTCAAACGTAATAGCCTGCAAAAGAAGAGGAAGCAGAGAGACAGAAAAAAAAGCTATTACATTAGAGCAATTAGTGACTCTCCATCGGAGAGAGGACTTATCCTCTCGATCTACTGGGTGGACAGAGAGAGAAAAAGAGAGGAGGGAAAGAAACCAGTCCGCAACATGACCACAACGGTGCAGCAGCATCCGGCCATGAGAACAGGTTACTCAAATAGAGTTTTACAGCACTGTGTAAGTATATCTCGCTCCAGTTGAGAAGATAGTTACCTAAACAAGAAAAGAGTGCTACATTCAAGTTGAGGGGACAAACAAGACAACGTCTATTTCCCAAACAGAGCACTATGTAAGCAATAGGATGCCCTTTGAGAAACACCACATTCCCAGAAGGCTGTGTGCGTGTGTGTATGTCTTAGTACCTGGTATCCTGAGTCGTTGCAGGTCATGTAACACTTCCCACAGTTGATGCACATCTCCTCGTCGATCAGAGCTATCACCTGCTCCTGGTTGTCCAACTCCACGTAGGCCCCGATGTGCTTCAGAGCCCTGGCGATCACATCCTGCAGGGGACACAACAACAACAACAATTACAATTAGTTACTACTAGTCTGGCAATAACAACGAGCAACAACAAGCATAGCTAGTTAATGTACTAGTCTGACTGTAGGACAGGAAACAACAACAGCATGCTCTGGAATGCTTTATATTCTTTATATAACTAGATATAAGTGTTACCCATGTTGTTATTGGTTTGAAATGACCTTAGAAAGGTCACAACAACCCTTTCATTAGGAACAGATGTACTATCACAAACACTAAAGCGGGAGTCTCAAAACTGGTGACCCGCCAGCGGCCCTATATAAATATATATAAAGACATAGCAAAGTATTATTTGTAATCCAGGCAGCCTCTCTCTCACCTTCACAGCAGGAACTGGTTTCGTGGGCATGAACACGCGGGCAGCGTTGGTGTCACCTACAAAGTTGTCGTTGACATCCTGCAGTTTCTTCTTGTACTCAGCCAGCACTTCTGTCTTCTCCAGGAGGTAGGGTCCAAAGCTAGGCAGGCTCTGAGAGAGAGGGACAGTAGTGGTTTGGTCAGAGGGTATCAGGAAAATGATGGTTTCTAGAGTATCAATACTTAAAATGTGAGAGCATCCTTGTATTTCAAAGTATTTTATATACCAAAAAGTGTTTATACTGTGGTACAACTTCAAACAAATAGAGAGAGAAAACTCAACATGGGCTACAGCACACCAAATAGCCTTGTCATAGTAGAGTGTCAACACGTTTGTACCACTATCAAATAAACGATTGGTCTACTATTAATTGAAAACGATAAAAAATATAGTATTTTTCCCCATTGAAGAACTTTAAAAAGATGGAACGTGCCACCAGGAAGCTGAAATCAATTAAAATTGTGCCAAGACAGGGTTCTGGAGGATGTCTGTGTAATTTGAAAATAATAATCATAACGCATTACAGCAGCCTGTGTAGTGATTGTTGCTTCCAGCCATCCCAATTCAAATGAAGACAAATTAAAATCAAATATGATCTAAAACATGCAAGTCAGACAGAATTAATCAAGTCATCATCACACGGATTAACTATGACTACTGTTTTGCACGTGAATTAATCAGGTAGAATTCTAACATTTCCATCAGAGAAAACTCAATACTCTGTGTCTGTTTGAACGTTTCCTTTAAAGTGGAAATGTAGACTGAGATAACTCCCCTGCCCTCACGCACAGACACAGCCTACACCCTGAAATATATTCACCTAGTCTAGCGAACCCTCCTCTCTAAAGAGCCATTCCTATTCACAGTCACACTCCATGGCTACATGGCGGCTATGGGAGGAGGAGAACAAGAAACCAGGCTCCAGCCACTCCACTCAGACTCCACTGAGAGTTGAGGGAACGTGCCCTAGAAACCCACCTCACCACACACCACTCTGGATGGGCTGGGATATGCTGGTCGGGGTTGATTTTTTTTTAATGGCAGGCTGTCCACGTTGGCATTCAATGTGAGTGCATCGTTATCATCGCCACCACCATTACTACGAAAACCCCAGGAGGAACTTGAATGGGAAGCCATATAATAGTAATTTGTGGCGCTAGGTGGTGTGACAGGGACATGGTGATTTCCTGGAAGGATGATTCATCGTAGAGGGATAGTTTCCTGTCAGTTGGACACTAGCGAAGACTGACTGGCACCAAAATGGCTGCCTCTTTGTCTAACCAAAATGGCACCTCAGTCCTAACAAAGGCTGTCTGTCGGAACTGGACTTTTTTTGTGTCGCCGTCTTCACTCAAGGAGACATCTCGATAGAACCTGACCCTCACTTTTCACACRGTCAGCTGTCACTCGCTAGTCTGCCACTAAAAGGACCTAACAAGCCACATTTCTTTATCAGTCAGCTCCAGTAAAAACTCCTCTCTTGCCTTTGTCTTTTTTTTTTTCTCCACTGACACAACAACAGCGTGAGAAAAGCATAAAAGCCRGAGCCATTCGGAGCTGGGGTCATCAAAGGCGTCAGAGTGACAAAYGCTGGAATCTGTGTGAGCAGTGTTTATTCTCCGGCTAATGGCTGGGTCTGGGGAACGAGGAGACGCAGTAGCAGCCTTGATGTATTTATGTCCCTGTAGCGCTAACACCAGTGGGCCTAGCTACTCTGACTGACTGAGGCTCCGAGTAAAAGCATAACATCAGCCATGCAGGCAGGCAGCAGCAGCCATACTTTGACAGCCCTAATGAATCAGCTGTTATAGCCTCAAACCAAAGTGGCTTGGCTATGGGAGACCAGAGGGCTTTATCATGACAAAGAACAGCTACTGAAATACACACATGTGCACACGCACACGCACACACACACACACCACCACCACACACACACACACACACACACACACACACACACGCAACGCACGCACGCACACACGACCGCACGCACGACACGCACACACACACACACACACACAACAACTCAACTCAGAGACGGGTACAAAGCTAATTAGTTGGATATTTAGCTGGAATCGGAGCTACTGCAGAGGCAGAGCGAGTCACTGGGTTCTTCAAACGCAGAGATTGAAATTCATTTAGAGAAAAAGCTACGAGTAGAAGTCTGAGCAGGACGATTGATCAATGTGAGTTTATGGGGAATTTATATATATATATATATATATAATATAAGGAATTATAATAAAAACTTCAGCAATATTTCTCTGTGGTTTGTTGGCCCCAATGTGTGAAGCCAGGGAGGCCCACTCCTTAGCTTCTCTGTGAAGTGTTGCTGCTGGTGGTGTGTGTGTGTGTGTGTGTGGAGCTAACAGAGATGTGACAGAGTGCTTTCAGCAAATGAAATTGTGTGTAAAACCCAGGGAGCATCGTTCAGTGGAAACACTTAGGGGAGAGCCACGGCCATTTAGAGGGGGGAAATATCCTCCAATGTAACGGGGAAGAGAGGACCCACAGTCGGAGGCGCTCTATGAGTGTGTGTGTGTGTGTGTGTGTGTGGTGTGTGTGTGTTGTGTGTGTGGTGTGTGTGTGTGTGTGTGTGTGTGTGTGTGTGTGTGTGTGTGTGTGTGTGTGTGTGTGTGTGTGTGTGTGTGTGTGTGTGTGTGTGTGTGTGGTGTGTGTGTGTGTGTGTGTGTGTGTGTGTGTGTGAGAGAGAGAGAGAGAGGCGAGAGAGTGTGTGTTTACTCAAGTACTGCGCTATTTTTCTATGGCCATTCAAAATGCCCAATGGATTACAAACATTCATATAAATAACACATTTCCTATCATGCTGTTTCTGGGAAAATCCCCAATCTTTCCTTCACCTGATGAGAATAGGTTATTGAGACCACAGAGCTTCTTTAACGTATACAGCAGCCAAAAACGAATCTATACTTTTCTGTTTAGGCTTTTCTATTGGAATATCTAGCCTATGTGGCGTCTATATCTAGCTACTGAAGGTGTACAGGCGCAGYCAAAGCCCCCATCCTCCTGGGAAGCAACATGTCTAATTACAAACACAGCTCTCCAAAACACAGGGCGGGTCAATTATCCCACTACCCCGCTAGATTGTAAATCAAACAGCAACTGTTAAAGWGGGAAATGACTTGTGTACTTGGCAGAGAAATGTAACCATTAAAAGGCAACACTTTGTATGTTGTGAGGAACACACATATATGATGCCTTTATAAGCACGTGTAAAATACCTTATGAGGCATTATTGTGCATTATAAAGCTTCTAAGCCTTTTGCAGGTAGTCTGAATTTATGGATAATGAGCCTCTTTGAAAATGTCAGGGGTTAAACTGGGCAGAAATTTGCCTCGGAGGCGCTCACTGTTCCGCCAGGAAGCAATTCAGACTTTTCGGACATCGTAATRGGCGAGCAGTTAGCAACAGGTGGTCGTTTGGTTTGGGTTTGTTTGTGTGGACATTGATCAAATCGTCCTTCTCCGCACATTGGCTTTTAGCTCACGTCAATTGGTCGTTGTTTGGAGAACATACGTTTAAGGTCTATTATGCCTATTGTGAGCTGTTTCAGAGTGGCCTTTCGTAATTGACTGTGGGCTGATATGAAGGTCAGTTAAGTGCCTCTTGTAGGAAGCCAAGTCGTTCAAATGAAACCTTTCAATGTACGGTTCAGTTCCACATTTCTGCTCACTCCTTGTCCTTTAACAGCTCAAATGTGAACGCTGTAAAGGCACACACGCACACGGATAGACGTACAGATGCACACACTCATCATTAGCCTCCTTATAGCCATGGAAACCACTGCACACTCACACACACACACACACACACACACAGACCCCCCGTGGAACCAAAGCTGCAATTCCTACCCCAATCCCCCTTCAACCTACCCTACATAAAGGCGGTTGGGGGACATGCATCATGGGAATGTAAAGCTCTTAAATATGTGTTTGGCTGTGTGAGCCCCTCGGCCCGGTGCCTGGCTAGCTGTGGGGATCTGGCAGCCTAGCAGAGGTAATGAAGCTGTGTCTATCCTCTATCTGCCCCGCCTCAGCAGCATGCCTCTCTCGCTCGCTCTTTTTCCACTCTCTCTCTCTGCTGCGGAGCAGGCTACTGTGCACTGACCATGGCTGAAGAGGAGAGGAGAGTACAGGGGGAGGGGATCAAGCTGGGAAGGAGGGGAGCTGGGAAGGACGGAGGGAGGGTTAGGAAATGGCAGAGATTTGGTTTGTGAGATGTACTCCAATATTTGTGTGTTTGTTCAAGTATTTGGGCTTGTGTTTGTGTGTGTGTGGTAGAAAATGGAGCCTTCGTGTAGGGTAGGTTGAAGGGGAATTGGGGGTGGAATTGCAGCTTTGGTTCGGCTAGTTGTGGCCTAGTCGGGCTAGTTTGCTTTGGTGTTAGGCACTGAAGCTACGGTGTTTTTTCGAATGTCACCAACCCGGATTTCTCAAAGAGTGTAAATTCATGAAGCAAAACAGCGAAAGGTCACGCATGCCAACCTTAAGATACTTGTCAGAGCTGCTACCTAGTACTGCCTCCCCAGAAGACACAAGCACACCACACACGCACAACGTATAAATCCAAATCCTCCCATATTATCTGATCTCATTTCCACTACAGGTATAGTTCCTTGCCCCATACTATTCCATATTCTGTGGTTGATGGGCATTTACCCCTCATAGTAAAACCTGAATGCGGTCGACAATCAAAAGCCATACTTATCTACAAACGCAAGGATAAACGCAAGCAATTACAGTTCTCCTTGAGAAAAGAAGCAAAGCAATAACCAGACAAGAAGGTGGTGATTACCACCGTCTACCCCTCCAGTACTTTTCATTCATTTTTACGCGACAGAAGAATGAAGCAAGTAAAGAAAACACAGGCTTAGAAAATAATATGGCAAATGGATCTGGATTTTGCGGAATAACACGCCTTTCATAAGTGGAAGGGAATTTTTGAAAGTTGAAAATAGCTTTATCTGAATATCGTGGCATTCTTCCGCACAGCGGCAGATCGAGGGAGGCTTGCGTGGCTTTCAGAATGTTGTCGCTGGAGAGTCTTTTATTCTACTGGTCACGGGGTGTCTTTGTGTGGGCCCCGCCCTCAACAGCTTCAATGTGGGGCAACGCAACACCAGGGGACAGAGTGGAGAATGAGAATAACGATGAAATGGAGGAATAGAGGCAGGAGGGAGATAGGGGAGTAAGTATACCTGAATTAGTCTGTGCGCATGTTGTCTAAGCTCGTCTCTGTGTGTGTGTGTGTGTGTGTGTGTGTGTGTGTTGTGTGTGGTGTGTGTGTGTGTTGTGTGTGTGTGTGTGTGTGTGTGTGTGTGTGTGTGTGTGGTGTGTGTGGTGTGTGTGTGTTGGTGTGTGGTGTGTGTGTGTGTGTTGTGTGTGTGTGTGTGTGTGTGGCATGGACGAGAGATTGGAGATGTGGTGGTGGTGCAATGTGGTGAGTCTGTACAGTGTTGGTGATCTGGAGTGGAGAAGAAGGCACACACCACAACATCATTAAAGAGAATGGAACAGACTTTGGTAAGATAACATGTTATTATAATTGTTGGTGAAATTCAGTCACAGTTGATTGAGGAAACAGGAAGAAGGTCGAGACTAGTTCAAATTTGAGCCATTACGCCACAAAATAGCAGGTCTGGAAGCATCTGAAGAACCAAGGGACATTACATATATAGATACAATACTATAATGTCATGATAAACATACTGTACATATCAGTCGTCTCGTTCCGTCTCGTTCTCTTCCTTTCCCTCTTCTTCTCCCTGCTCTCGTCTCCTCTTATTGTCCTGATCCTCCCTACTTAGTCTCTCGTCCTCTATGTTCTGATCTCTCTCTCTTCTCTTCTCTCTCTCTCTCCTCATCTCTCTCTCTCTCTCCTCTCTCTCTCTGCTCTCGTCTGTGGCGTCTACATCTCTCTGCGGTTATTTCTCTCTCGTCTGGTCTCTCTCTTCGTTATGGCTCTGTCTCTCTCCTTGTGCGTTAGCCTGTCTGGTCTGTCTCCTGAACTGTGTCTCGTCTGTGTCCTCTCTCTAAGACTTGTCTCTGTGTCTCTCTCCTCCATGGGCTTTTTCGTACCGGTCTCTCGTCTCCTGTCCGTCTCGTGTCGTCTCTCGTCTCCTCTTCGTCCTTCAGTCCTCTCTTGTCGTTTCGGTTGGGGGGCTTGTGGGGTGCCCGGTTGGGGGGGTGGGGTTCTTTGTAGGTGGTGTGTGTGGGCTTGCTGGGTTGCGGGGGGGTGGTGTTGGTGTCGGTTGTGGTTGGTGGGTTTGTTGGGCTGGTGTTGTGTGGGGTGCGGGTGTAGGCGGTGGGGTGGGTGTGGGTGGGGTCTGTTCGGTGACGGCATGAGACGGTGGAGTGCGGGCTCGGTGGCTAAGTGTGCCGTGTTGTGTTGAGTGGTTTAGTTTTGTTTATGGAGACGCTGGCTGGGTTGTGGGTGGGTGGGGACGTGGTGATCTGGTGAACTTGCTGGTATTTGGTTTCTGAGACTTTGGCTAGTGGGTTTTGGTGCTCTTGGTGAGCTGCCTGTGCTGCGTGCGTGGTATATGTTACATAGCATGCCCCGGTGAGCTGGGCTGCTCTGTGTCGTCTGTAGAGTCACCTAGGTAGGGGGACGACTGAAAGTTCGTGGACGGCTAACTGTGGCATTGCCCGGTGGGGCCTAGTGAGCGTGCTCCTACCCCCATGTACAGGCATCAACGTTCTGCGCTGACTCGCCCGCAAAGAACTGCAATGGCCGCTCGAGATCAATCGACTTTGTGGTCCTCCAACGGCAGTCAAGCAGGTCGGGTGGATCAACGAGGGCCATTTTTGGGGTAGAACAAATGGTCTCTGAATCAAATGTCATGAAGCCACGGATCGTTCTGAGTGTATGAGGTGTCTTTTTGCATGGTATGGCGACTGGACGATAGAAGCAGTAAAGCTATGTGGTCCTTGTGGGTGTGCAGAGCCTAAGGAGTGTTGAGAGGCAATGAGGAGGCACTGCGCTTTGACACTGGACGGTGCTCCCTACATGTTATCCTAAGGATCCAGAAGGGGGTTTTGGTCGCCTGCAGAGGAATGGATGTATAAAGTCGGGTGAAGGATGGGTCGTCTACTGGTGAACGGCTGTGAGTGGCTCGGGCCCGCGCTTAGGTAGTGTTGAGTTAGTGCTAGAAGGGACATGTGTTTTCAGTCCAGTGGCTTCGGTCAGGTTCATCCCTTACCCCAGCACATCGGAGGAGACTGGAGCCAAGAGGAAGATGGTGGTGGGATAGCAGGTACTCTATTCGGGGAGAGTCACTGAGATCAAGGTGCATGGAGGGTTCACGTGCGTTACGATTGATCAATGTGGCACTGGCTACTGTGTCATTGGTATGTCTTCTTATGATTCACTAATTATGTGGCAAAATCCTTGAGTTAATGGAGTGGTGGGAAGTGGGATGAGTTTTGATGGGTACGGATTTGTTTAGGTGAGTCATCTGTGTTGGATGGAAGTGGTGTGTTCGGAAGATGTTGTAGGCCAAATTGTCCGTAACTCTGGATGTAGTGGAGGTGACTGGCTGAGTTAGACGTTGTGTGAGGGAGGGTGAGTTAGATATGGGGGTTTGACTCTATTTGCGTAATGATGTATGGATATCTTCGGCTTTTTGGCAGATGCGCTGCGGGACAGCCGGAGCGAGTATGCTTTCAGCGCAGGGCGTGAGAATGCAGTAGCGTCGGCTGCAGTGCATGTTACTCCGCATGGCCCTCCTGGCCACAGTGATAGGGTAGGATGAGGAGGTGTGGTGTATATCAGTGGACAGGCCTACTGTTAGGACCGTGGCGGCGGCAAAACCGCCGGACCTGAATGTGAGAAATCGATGAATAATCGAAATTGGCTCTTGCAGTCAACGTTTTGTGTGTGGATCTTTGAACCTGGTTTTCTCACCACTCCCTGATTGAATTAGTAATTGCGTCTGTTAGACAACAATGATCTGTTTTGTACTGTTCACATGTATTGTTTCTCATTCTGAGTAATTTGAGAACATGTTTCATAGAACCAATTCGAATATGTAGTTATAGACAATTATTTATTTCTGGTCTCGGTGGTTTTATATGTAATGGGGATAAGGAATATATGGACTGCTCAGTCCAGTAAGGTGGACATTCCGCAAGATACTAATCCTTTATCTCCGATGCCGCGAGATGATTTGTAGAACATAGACTCTACAGGATAGGAATGTAGCTTCCATGTTATTTAAAGATAGGATAGATTATAATTGGAATAATAAACTATACATAGTAGTAGTCAGGAGATGCACCATTAAGCGTGGAAGAAAGGGATTTTTTGTGACATTACTTATTGTTAGATTATTGTTATTCCATTGAAGCTAACATCTGAAACATTAGAGAAGCAATTTACTCCCAAAGATCTGGGTATGATGGATATGTCGCATGTTATTGCTGGCTAAGCTGGTTAGACTCTTCTGAGTACCATGAGTCAGCTCTAGTATTTTTGTCTTTCATTCACACTAGTTTAACAAGTGCAGCACAATCAGCTAGGATGTGATCACACATAGATGTACCCTAGTAACCACATACGCTAAGCTTAGAATCTATCGTGTGGTTTACATTTTTTATAGTTTTCATTAGAACACAGGATTCACAGTATGTAGAAAAAAAAATTTTTTTACGTGATTTCACAAGCGCCAAATTTGTGTAAGGATATGACGACGCTGTGTCATGCTTCTGAAGACGAGGGTTTCAACCAATTCAGATCTTTGTCTACTGTGGCTAATGGTATTCTGAACGATAGTAGCTAGCATTTTAGGAGGGCGGATACATTGACACTGTCTGGCAATCTTGACATACAAAGTGGATGCCTCTATGCCACAGGCGAAATATAACCTCTTCCAATTTGCAGCAAGGTAAGATAACGTCGTAAAGATTCGCCCTGACCTGAAGCCAGCGGAGCTGATTTTTCCAAGCTAGCACTAGTGCGGTTTCTGGCTAGCTACTGAGCCACGCGAGCAAGTGTGGGGTCTGGTGCGCGAAGGACAGTGCCAGTAATGCCCATTTGCCATTGTGTAACGTGTATAGCCTAAGCGCAACACGAACTAAGCTCTGGCATGCGGTTTCAGATTGAATATTGGGTTGGTTAAATACATTGTTTGGACTAGCGCACGCTTGTTTCAGGTAACATTATTAGAGTGAAAATCCATGGTAACTAATTCTGACTATCAGCGTAGCTAGTTGGCTAAATGTAGCGGTCGTGACAGTCAGTTGGCGCAGCCGTTCGACTGTTTGCAGTTGAAACACATTGTTTCGGAAAGTATCAGTTGGATATCCACCAGTTTTCATTACTAACCAATTAACCTTACAATAAGCGTTCATATTTTTAGATAGTTGGCCTAATCAGCGGTAAACGGTAAAATTGGCCGCTCCCCAAATGTTATTGCAACGATTGTGGACAGCCCTAGATTTAGTTAGGTAGAATGACCTCCATTTTGGCCAGGTGCCTGGGTATTTTAAAATGAGCTAGCTAATTCCACTATACTGCATAACTCGCGCAACGCCGACAGCTTAGGTGGCAGAAGTATTAATTACAATGTCTGTTAACAGTTAACGTTATGTAGCTTGCCTACCTAGCACTGGCAGATGTGAGCTAGTTAGCCAACGTTAAGATTCCTTCTTGCATGGGGAAATAAGACGATGTAAAAATGGAAAGTAATTATCCATGTGGAGATTAACAAGGGGATTAATGGTTGTGCAATGACCATCCGCGGGAATGGCCAATATAGCGCTTATAGATACAAAAAAACAAGGACACAGCAGTGGTTTAGCAGACACCCAACGACTATAAAAACCCTACCTTCTTACTATATAAAAACGAAACCAATTATGATTTGCAATGGATTATTCTATCGCAATCGTATCTGTAGCTACAGCTAATCGGTTTCATTTGTTGTGAGCTAAGCTATTGGCATAATGTTTTGGTCTCTTATTTTGAATCACCCATGTGCCAGCCCCTCACTGCCATGTGGTGTGCATAGCAAACGACGTGATACTGTGTGTTTTCTTCAATTCTCCTGGTCACAGAATAGATGGCTCAAACCGGTTCTTGTTTGTTGCCTTTTGTACAACATACTAGTATAAGGTTGGTAATGGCGTTAAATGGTAAGATATTTTACCGCCAATGATGTCTAAGTCTTTCAAATCATTTGGCCCAGCTGTTGTGGAAGGTCAAATGTGAGGTGTCATAGCAAAATCCTGGTGTGGTATTTTACAAGATTTGTCATGGATAATGTCCTAATTTTGCATCAAGTAATTTGTAAGCAGCTCAAGCAATTACACAAATCCCACAGGGCGTCGACATTAAAGCTGGTCCCTCTTGTCCATCCGACAAGCCATATAGATTAAAATTGTTCAATTGGACAAGTAAAAAAATAATCACACATTACAATATCATAACAATTAACCGAATCAGAGGGCAACATTGAACTAATATGAATCTATCTTTTCACTGTACATAAATAACAACGGGGGGGCAAGGACCGGAGTTTGGGAAATCCGGGTGTAGGTGATAGGCCTATGCATCATGTGGCTACAGCCTCATGTTTCCAAACAATTGCTGACGATGGAAGCGCGACGGGAGAAAATGTAGGGGCCAAGCAACTTTGAATGTAGCTTTTAATCGAATATATAGAGGGAAATGCCAGTAAACGCACGGGCACATCACTCCACTTTGAATTTGAGCAGAGGCGGTCAGCTTTTAAAACTATTTACACAAACCTATTGTTTTAATAACATAATTTTTTTCTTGTTTGTCTAGGAAAAAAAAGAAAAGAACGCGGAGAGCAAGTAAAAAGAAAAAAAAGAACCAAAGAAAGAAAGGAAAAGCATGTCTTACCTTGTTTTCAAAGCTAAGCCTCGCAAAATACTGTCCCATAAGACATGTTGAAGAATTGTATTTGTATAAACACGTTAATATGCCATTGAAACTAGCATAATTTCTCATGTTCTGTTGGATTTTTAAATCAACGTTAATTTTTATTGTCCAGGCAGCAAATACATAACCCTAGTCTATCAGTAAGAACATGCTAAGTCTGTGCATCTTTAGATTTCCCATTCTTCATTTCAAATGTATTATTTTAATCTTCCGTACTAAGCCAAGGTTCCGTCCCAGTGGCCGATATTGAGAGTTCATTTGTTACCGTCCAAGTACGCATTGTACTGTTGTGGCAACCTTCAATACGGCTTGTAGTCCCCCGTGGACTGGTTTGCCTAAAACATACTAATTTCAGGCTGCAAAGGTTTCGATTTCCTCACTTTATTTAAATGCGAGAAAGCGGGGGGAAAAACTGGAAAAATATGCATATTTTTTTTGAAACACCATTTTTGGACCACCATGCTAGTGTCTACTGCCTAGGAATGCTACTTCCTGTTTATTTGCGCCCCGCATTCAGCAAGACTGTTGCAACAACTACTGCGCGAACCTGATCTGTTTCATAGGAAAGTACGGATATTTCTGCAAAGTTTTTTTTTCACGGCGCTTCGCGCATTGAATCATTTGAGGAAATCGGCAAGCTTTTGCAGCCGGAATGGAGAATGTTTATTAGGCTATGACCGTTCCAGCCGGGGATAGGTGATGTGTTTGCCATGGCCAGCTGCATACAATGCGTTTGGACGTTAAGATTAAAACCTCAAATCATCGTCCCATACTGCCGGACTTTGGGCTACTCTATCACGTTAAACCAGCTCGGATTACTCGTGCGCTTTTTGAGTGATGTTTCCCCCCTAATAGAATTTGGAACGTTTCGACATAGCAGGAACCGTGGTGCGCATTGTAATGATTATTGAAAATACAACTTTATCAACATTTTAGAGTTACGTTTTGATCTGTGTGCATCAGCCTCATTGCTTTTTTTAATGTTGTTTTAGTGCGGTGGTTTGTCAGGGCCCGGTGCGAGAAACAGTCATAATAGATCGGTCAGAACCAAGAAAGTGAGGCACGCACCAGCAATACCTAGAGATGGTGGTGTTAATTAAAGAACAAAAGTCTTCAGGCAAAGAACTCATATCCAATGGTCCAAAATAAATGCCAAGAGGCACAACTGGAAATGCCTCCCAAAGTTACAAAGAGAATCCACCAAAGTGGTAAAAAAACAGCAGAGGATATAACAAACCTCAATGAGATCTACTCCATAGGACACACAAGATATTAAACCGAGAGACCTCTAGGAAATGGCCAACAAGAGAATATCTAGTATAAAAAAGTGCTGGGCGGGGCGGTCGTACATGAGGCACATGAGCAGGACTGCGGAACACACGGTGTTAAATACTAACCAAGGGAATAACGCTACAATGGTGCGATAAGCTAATAATTCAGACAAGAAAGACAAAAGGTCAAAAGGTGCACTGGGACAGTCTAGTGACCGATACCCGAACAGTTCTTAGGCCCAAAACTCTGACAGTGTTGTATGAATGTTTGGATCTGTCGTCCTCGGAGTCCTTTTGATATGGTTAGACATTCAAGATGTACCAGAACGTATAGTTGTAGACTATTGAGAAGCGT
>NC_036871.1:12876010-12885801 GCF_002910315.2 Salvelinus sp. IW2-2015 | reverse complement strand
CCCGCTCACTCTTCTCTCTCTCTCTCTCTCTCCTCTCTCTACTTCTTCTCCTCCTGCCAGTCCATTGCTGGCATTTCCTCGTCTGCTAAATTGAGAGATGGAGAGAAAGCGTTCGTTCACAGTGTCTCTATAGCCAGCCTCGTTACGCTACCAACGCCCTGTCAACAAGGGAAAACGACACACAGGACCCGCTCAGTCCCAGCCTCAAATGAACACCACCCTCTAACACACACCTAGCACACAGTGAAGTTCACCACGCACACACACTGTTCAACCAACAATACAGGCAACTCACGCCACCAGTCTCGAACAAGTGACATGCACACACACACAAACCACATGATGCTGCACTATCTTCACAACACACACAATATAGATAAACACACCACTTGGGACAAGCAGCGAAGACATTTTTGAACCAGGCTATCAATGTGGCGCAAGACCAAGACAGAAAGAAAAGGTATTGCATCTACCCTTGTCATGCCCCTCAAGAGGAGCAGAGAGGAAGAGAAGAGGATGAGACAGGGACCCGGAGCTAGCGGGGAGGGGGAGGCGGAGAGGCAGTGAGGGAGCGAAGAGCCGGAGGGGAGAAGGAGACGAGAAGAAGGAAGACGAGAAGGGGGATGCCAGAGAACGAAGAAAATGTGTTTGAGAGAAGAGAGAGAGAGAGAGAGGAGAGAGAGAGGAGGAAGAAGAGAGAGAGAGAGAGAAGAGAGAGGAGATGAGAGAGAGAGAGAGAGAACAGAGAGGAGAGAAGAGAGACAAGAGGGGACGAGAGGAGGGGGAGAGAGAGAGCAGAGAGAGAGAGAGAGAGAAAGATATGGGAGGGACGGAAGGAGAGAGAGAGAGAAAGGAGAGAGAGGAGAGAGAGGAGAAGAGGAGAGAGAGAGAGAGAGAGAGAGAGGAGAAGAGAGAGAAGAAGCAGAGAGGAGAGAGAGAGAGCAGAGAGAGAGAGAAAGAGGAGGAGAGAGAGAGAGAGAGAGAGAGAGAAGAGAGAAGAGAAACTTGGCTGAGGGAGAAATACTCCAGAAAGGCACTCATTCGTGTATCACTTCAATATATACATATGAAACCCTCATTTCTTATTACGGATATTGATTTATCAATATATAAGAGAGAGAGAGAGAGAGGAGGAGAAGGAGAGAGAGACAGAGAGAGAGAGAGAGAGAGAGAAGAGAGAGACGGAGAGAGAGAGAGAGAGAGAGAAGAAACTGTGGCTGAGGGAAAGAAATTACTCCCAGAAAGGCACTCATTCGTTTATCACTTCAATTATATACATATGAACACCCTCATTTCTTATTACGGATATTGTATTTCATCAATATAATAGAAGTGATTTTCTCTTTATTGTAGCTTCAATGCATTCTCTTTTAAAGCAGAGAGCAACATCTCTACTTGTTACCCCTATTTTTCTGCCTTGTTTGTATGCGTGTACTATCATGGATAGTCTGCCGTGTAGCGCACCATTGTGAATCCCCCCCATACCTCATATCATCCCTGAATCACAGATGAGCTACTATTTCTATTGAGCAGAAACATCATTACCCTCCTTACAGTCATGAAAACCACTACACACACACACGCACACGCACGCGCACGCGCACACGCACACGCACACGCACACGCACACGCACACGCACACCAACCCACACACACACACACCCACACACACACACACACACACACACACAACACACACACACACACACACACACACACAGCCTCTAGACTCCCCGTGCCCCCCCCCTCCCACATCTCACAGTATTCTGGTACACACTAGAACTAAAATTTGAGGAATTCTGTTGGCAATTTATCTGATTAATAGTTTTACAGCTGTTGTCTGCATACAATATCAAATGGATAAAATGTAGGTACGGTATATCAGTATTCTGAAGTACATATGGTTTACTGTACACTCATTTCTGCAGGTTCAGCTGAAGAACCAATCTATCCGAAACCATGCTGCACCGTAATTGCATTAGAACCTTTTCGTCTTATCTTTTTTTGTAGAATATCGCTGACGTAGACACTGGCACGGTGCTGGAGATAATTAACATGGAGTTTAGTAGTGTCCCTTTAAGGTTGGATGAGGAGAGGGTTAGGAAGGGACTATACTGTAACGGCAACCCATGGTGATGATGGTTGGACTCACCTTACCCACCAGTTCCTCCACGCGGGTTACAGGTTTGCCCTTCTGGTGGCGCAGGGTGGGGGGAGACTGTCCATCCCAGCCAGTCAGCTCCTCAACGCTCTTCAAGTAGAGCAGAGCCTTCAGGCCCAGGCAGTAGTCCTCGATCAGGGTGAAGTCTTGGTTCTGCACCGCACTACAAATCTGGAGAAGATGCATGCAGTGGAATGCATTTGTGTATTTGCTAACACACCCAGACAGTTGTGTCGTTGTATTCGTACACACGTGGAGGTACAGTTGTGTCGTTGTATTCGTACACACGTGGAGGTACAGTTGTGTCGTTGTATTCGTACACACGTGGAGGTACAGTTGTGGGAAATATTACGTTTTCCCGCGGCACAGGTTTTTGCGACAAACTATTGCCAGTAGACACTGGAGCGCTGTGACGCGTACACATTGCGGGGAAAAATTCTGCCAATACCGACCTAACATTTTACTGCCCGCAACTGTATACCCACACACACACACACACGTACACTAAGCGATGTGTCTGTCACCAGGAGGCTATATTTCTAAGAAGTAGCAGAGAAGACACACAGCCGTATGCAGCCTAATGTGTCAAAACCACCGAGGCTTTCACCGAGGGTGTCATCTATTTATGCTACATTATTTGGTGGCATAATGAGTGTGTTCGCATTTATTTATTTATAAACAGATTTCTGAGGCTCGGACCCCCCCGCTGAGATAATAGGTTTATTTGCTCTAGCAACTTGTTCAGTGTATTATATTAGGATTTACATGAAGCTTGTTACTGGCAATCTGTTGCCATAGCAGCCGGGGGYATACACAACCAAAGCGTTGGGTAAATTCCTTATTAGGCAGTGACAAAGCTTTGTGTGAAAGAAGATAATGTTTTTGTGTTGGGGAAGGAGAGAGGAAGGGATGGAGAGGGGGGAGGAGGGACGAGGGAGAGACAGAGAGATCGAGAGAGCCGAAAAAAGCTCTTTGATGTGATGGCTTCATCTTTCGTAAAAACAAGGAAGTAAATTCCCTGGGAAGGCGATTGATGTCGATGACGATCACTAAWAGACTAGTAATCATATAGAATGTAATGCAAGCTTGGAGTTAAATCCTATTAAAAATTGATCAGTGTTGAATATCAGACAAAAGACACATCGATGCTAACATGAAGGTAACATGAATGTTCCACACTGAGCTGTTCTCAAGACATGCTTAGCCCTCATTTCCCTCATGTCCCTGTGTGTGGTTGAATATCCAATAGGTGTGATTATACTGAAAAACAACATACTGACACACAGCTGGGTACCCAGATGTGTAATCCGATCTGTTTGTGCATTTTTATCATTAGTCCTCATTTGTCATCTGACAATAAATGTTAGCTATAGCACAACCTAACTATATCACAAGTCAACTACAGTACAAGTYRACTACAGTACAAGGTACCTATGACAAACAGATTTAGCTACCAGGCTAGTGGTTAGTGCACTTTTAAAAATAAAAATAAATTAACAATTTGATCTTGTCTCATCGCTGCAACTCCTCAACGGGCTCGGGAAGCGAAGGTCGATTCGTGCCAATTGTGCGCCGCCCTATGGGACTTGTGATAGTAAGTGCGGTTGTGATAGTAAGTGCACTTTTTGTTGATGTCTCTGCTTACTTGTAGAACAGAAGCTCCAGCGTGGAGGAACTGCAGGCCTGTCTCGGCTGAGTCGATCCCCCCAGTCGCTAGGATGGGGAACCCTGGCAGGGCCCTGCCGATGGCGGATACAGCGCGCAGGGCAATGGGCCGGATGGCATTACCTGTGGAGATGGATCAGAATTCATGTGGAAGGATTAAGGAAAAAACGCATTCTTAGACCTACCTTTCTTATAGAAGATGAGATTAAACCAAACGCATAGTTGTGTAAATAGCAGAGTTTTTCTGTTTCTCAATCTCTCCAGAAATAGATACAGTGTAACATATGAAGAGGACATATTGACAATCATCCAATCTCTATTTCTCACCCACACATGCAGTCATGCAGGCACACACACATACATTCAACACACGGCCACACTTGATGTTATGCACACACACCACACACCCACACACCACACACACACAACACACACACACACACACACACCCACACACACACACACACACACACCCAACACACACACACACACAACACACACACACACACACACACACACACGACACACACACACAGTGTAAACACACTCCACAATGGGGTCCAATGCAGGCCACTCTATCATTTAGTTGCTGTCATGGTCCCTACAGGATGGGGTTGCTGTGCTCTGTGATCAGCAGACAGATGGAGACTATTATCACATTACATTTAACTGGTTCCCCCACTAGGTTCTCGCTCATTGATCACAGTATAGCCTTGTACACATGTATTTGACCAGAGAGGCCCATACGTCACACGCGGGCAACACACAGACACATCCATATACTTGAACATAGGCGTTCACACAGTACACACACAGAACGCTACACACACGCAGAAATACACACACACACACACACACACACACACACAACCACACCCACACACACACACACACACACACACACACACACACACACACACACACACACACACACACACACACACACACACACACACACACACACACACACACACAACACACACACACACAGGTTGACAGATAGAGACAGCACCCTCTCTCTCCCCATGCTAAATGATCCTCATTAACTAATGCCAGCCTCTGAAATTGGGATGATGAATTGGAATCAAAGCATACATTTTTGCATATTCTCCATGGATGGTTATTGTATGCTATTCATGGCTTTCACTCTCTCGCTCTCTCCTTGTTCCTTGGCCTCTACTTCCTCTCTCCCCCCTCTTTCTCTCCCTCTCTCTGACTAAAGTCTCCCAAATTGATGCTGTTCTAACTCGTCTCCCTCACCCTCTCTCTGAGCTAAGTCTCCCAAATTGATGCTGGTTCTACTTTCGTCTCCCCTCACCCTCTCTCCGACTGAAGTCTCTCCAAATGAATATATTGATGCTGTTCTACTTTCGTCTCCCTACCCCTCCTCCGACTGAAGTCTCCAATTGATGCTGTTCTACTTCGTCTCCCTCACCCTCTCTCTGACTAAAGCTCCCAATTGATGCGTGTTCTACTTCGTCTCCCTCACCTCTCTCCGACTGAAGTCTCCCAAATTGATCTGTTCTACTTTCGTCCTCCCTCACCCTCTCTCCGACTGAAGTCTCCAATTATTGCTATTCGTCCTCCTATGAGTTATTCAATGATGCTTTCTACTGTTCCCCTCACCCTCTCCTGACTAAAGTCTCCCAAATTGATGCTGTTCTACTTTCGTCTCCCCTCACCCTCTCTCCGACTGAAGTCTCCCAAATTGATGCTGTTCTACCTTCGTCTCCCCTCACCCTCTCTCTGGCTAAAGTCTCCCAAATTGATGCTGTTCTACTTTCGTCTCCCCTCACCCTCTCTCTGACTRAAGTCTCCTACAGAAAATGTATGAGGGTTCAGGTGGAGTTATTCATTTGTGTAGAGAGGTTGAAATAAGGATGCAGTGGTAGAGAGGTACACAGTGACTGCTGAATTGAGATGTGTGTATTTTAAGCCTTCAAAGAAAACTATACAGTCGACATGAAATGCTGCATGTTGAGTGGCTGCAATATGGTTGAAATCCAAGAGAAATGAATGAACTGATTATGATTAGGTATACTGTAAATTATAATGTGGCGACCTTACTGTTTGTAGCCTAGGCATTTTTCACACTCCCTTTTCTAGCATTCCTTCTTCGGTAGTAAAATATGAAATAGGCAATAMTTTTTGGTTAAGGGCCACATCGTGATGTAAAAATTCAGGTGAGTTATTTGAAAACTTATAGGTCCATACAAATTTCTACATAGGCTACTTTCTATCTAGTTTTAGACATGCAAGAGTGGCCTGGAGTCTTTTTTAAACCAAAATATTAATTTCCCAAAACCTCCCGTGGACCAGATTGAATGGGCTCGCGGGCCGTATCTGGCCTGCGGGCCGTTTGTTGCCCACCCTTGCTCAAGAATATACTTATTCTCTTCTTTTACAACCGAGCGGGGGCCGGCCTATGTTTTATGTCAGTTGGAMTCRTCCTTTTTTTCGAATTTGAAAAATCTAATGATTACTATGGAGGCCCTCCTGGCCAAAAGTAGAAATGTGTGACCCCCCCACTCCTGGCCCTTTAGGACAGWAATGTTCAATGACCCAGTCGAAAGGGAGTGGAGAGGGAGCTGGACT
Source organism: Salvelinus sp. IW2-2015 (assembly GCF_002910315.2). Lineage (NCBI taxonomy): Eukaryota > Metazoa > Chordata > Actinopteri > Salmoniformes > Salmonidae > Salvelinus > Salvelinus sp. IW2-2015. The sequence goes on along the minus strand of NC_036871.1, from coordinate 12,879,380 downwards.
GCCCCCAGCTAGGGGACTCCCGAGAGTATGGAGCTACAGCCCAGCCACATCCACAAGTTACACCAGGAGAACTACACTATGACAGCTGGTACTTCTTGCTTGCATAAAATACTGCATCAATATTCTCAATCATCGTTTTGAAATGCAGGCTGCTTTCTTGACCCTGCGACTGCCTGAGACTGGCTCAGAAGGTGTGTTGGCAGCTGAGAAAGAGGGAGGGAGGGAACAAGCTGGGAGAAGAGCGGAGGTGAGCCCGCAGAGAGAGAGAGAGAGAGAGAGGCATAATCATACTGATTCACACACAAACACACACATTCTCACACACACATTCACACACACACAGAACAACAACACACACACACACACACACACACACACACACACACACACACACACACACACACACACACACACAGGGGCTTTACACCGACAGACTTGAACACACGATAGAGGACTGTAGCTGTAAGGTAATAGCGCTGCTTACAAGACAAAGTGTTTGTGTGTGTGGGTGCGTGTTACTTACCAGACACTCCTCCGTAGGTGGTGCGCTTGCCCTTGCCGATGCCAGGCCAGGGGGTGCTGTCAGCTTTTAGGCCCATCATTCCAGACACTGTGTTGGTGGCAGTGACTCCATCTGCCCCTCCTATAACAACAAGACCACAGTCACTATTGAGCTTGATATTGCTGAAATTCCAGTCGTTCAAAAATGGTTGTCTGCTGCTCCTTCCCCTCCAYCCCCCATTCTACAAATACTTCAACCTCCCTTCACATCCTTTCCCAATATGAGGAAAAAAAGGAACAAGTGAGAAAAAAGAGGCTGGGGGGGCAGGGATTTTGTCATTTCAGACAGACAACGTCAACAGCCGATTACATTGGATTTCACATAGTCTCACAGTAGGAGTGCTGATCTAGGATTAGGATCCTCCTGTCCACATAATCATATTCATGTCAAAGGCAAAACTGATCCTATATAAGCACTCCTACTCTGAGACTCTGGACTGTCGTTACCTTCGTGTGCAGCCTTGGCGATGTCCACGATGTTGGTGACGTTGGGCGTGAGCTTGGCGAAGAAGGGGATCTTGGCGGTCTGTCTCACCCACCGACAGATGTTCATCACCATCACAGGATCCTATAACAACAGATTCAGGATCAGTTTGAGGAAATAAATACAATATTTCACTTCTGTTATAATATAATGAAGTTGTCCTCTGAAGAGGGGTGTTGCTGGCTCAAAATAAAAAAAGGATGATCTCACCCAGTTTTCATGAGTGCTAACTTGTGAAGTTTCGGAAATGTTAACGTTTGTGAGGAATTAGGCCACTAAACCAACCTCCATCTGTTGTAGCATTGAAATGTTTGACAGGTTTTTGCAAATATACCCTTTTTGTCATAATGTAAGCACGCACGCGCACAAACACGCACGCTCACACAGCTCTGTCTGAGTTCCTCCTGTAAGCTCTGATGGGAAAGAAAATCACTGTTGTGTCCATACAGGTTCATTCAAAGACCCTGCAGCCTCACGGTTGCATTTTCATAGCAGCTCAGTTGCTCTTCCTCCTCTCTCTCCCTCCCTCTCTACCTGTCTCTCTACCCYTCTCTCTACTTACTACCTTCTTGYCCTTTGTGCTGTTGTCTGTGCCCAATAATGTTTGTACCATGTTCCTCCCTCTCTCACTTTTTCTTTGCACCCTTTCTCATGACACAATTCTACTCGTTGGCACATACTCTACACCCATTGGCAGTGGTATTTTGTTCTCCTGTGTTAACTGAAGTGAGATTGATGATGGCTGAGCCATATCCCCAAGGTACTGTGGTAAAGGCTGCCTGTCTGTCCACACAAAAAGTATTGACAACCTTGTTAAAGATGAGCAATAATGACTGTATAACATAAATAATTAAAATACTGAGTTGTATTGTATGCAAAAAAAGGGGGAAATTATATTACTTCATACTAATACAATTGCTCAAAGAAAGAGATTTGGTTTAACAAGTAATATATTTTTTTCTCAAAAAGGTAAGGGTCAAAATAATTGACACCCCTAAAGATTCTTATAAATAAAGTACTCAAAACGTTGGTATTTGTGACCCAATTCAGGAAACATAGCGTAAATTGTCTCAACGAGCGATGCTTATTTTTTATTCTACTACTTTTTACCACTACGACCGAGAGCCATTTTTAACGTGAAACCAAGTGTAGTGCTATTGAGAACAAAGGTCTCACATTACAACTGCACCTGCCAAGATAAAGCACAAGTTCAGTTACGAACGAGCATATCATATCAAACAGCAGAGGGTTATCACATGAATAATGACCAAAACCGGAATTGCCCATATCAATAAGTACAGTCAGTAGAAAAGTACTGGAATGTATAGTAACCAAAGGTGTGACAGAGAAGAATGCCACAAGGTCCGGTAGAATCAGCAATAAAAGCCATGTTGCAAGACTTAACAAATATAGCAATTAATAGCTAACCCTAGAGAAACATCTTCAAGTAGAGATGACGATCACGATGTTTCGAAAAAATAAGAGTGCAAGTGAGAAGTACACTAGTTGTATGCACAAAACTGATCGAGCAAATAAATACAACACATAAGTCCAGCTGTCATGGGCGGACTTAAGTGATGTAGAATAAGATTGCTCGGCCCTTGAGTCTAAATATTTTCTACATACAATCAAAAGAAACCGCAATCTAATGGCACAGTGGGCAGGATCTGTCTGAACTGCTTCTACAGCTGTGCTTAAAACTAGTGAGGAATATGAGTCTGCCAGCGTCAGCTATTGTCAGTGCTCGTTCCAGTCATTTGGCAGCGCAGTCAGCAAACTGTATATGTAACCGCACGTCCTCAACTTAGCAACGGCTTGGCTTTTGGACGGTTGCGACTACACTACCCTATGTGAGATATTTACTCGTAACTACGCATGAACAGCGTCTAGTTGCGCAAACGTTTGGCGTACTTCGCTATGTGAATCCATTGGTGATTCTGGTTCAAATATAAACTTGTGTCTGGCTCGCCTAGTGAGCCTTATTGAAGCATGCATGAACAATCTCAAGAATTAGCACATACGCCACCATACTGGAGTGACACTCGATTTGCTAGTAATACAGAGTACGCGAATAGTGTTTTGTTGTGAGGTGAGGTCCTACTACTCTGGGAGTGGCCAACAGCGTAGGTCTTAAGAAGCAAAACGGCATTCGCGAATTCAGCATTGTGCATATAGACTGCACTTACGAGCTTATCAGAGTCATCAGACCTGGATTCTAGATGTCGCCGAGGCTTGTCCTTAATACATTTCATCTAAAATCACTGACCATTCGCCTCATAAAGGTCGTAGGGATTTTAGTGTCAGAGTCCCTAAGTCGCCCTTTCT
>NC_036871.1:12868241-12875654 GCF_002910315.2 Salvelinus sp. IW2-2015 | reverse complement strand
AGACTAGTAAAATCATATAGAATGTAATGCAAGCTTGGAGTTAATCTATTAAAATTGAATCAGTGTTGAATATCAGACAAAGACACATCATGCTAACATGAAGTAACATGATGTTCCACCACTGAGCTTTCTCAAACATGCTTAGCCCTCATTTCCCTCATCCCTGTGTGTGGTTGAAATATCCAATAGGTGTGATATGACTGGAAAACAACATACTGACACACAGCTGAGGTACCAGGTGTAATCGATCTGTTGTGCATTTTTATCATAGTCCTCATTTGTCATCGACAATAATGTAGCTATAGCACAACCACACTATATCACAAGTCAACTACAGTACAAGTTGACTACAGTCAAGGTACCTATGACAAACAGATTTAGCTACCAGGCTAGTGTTAGTGCACTTTTAAAAATAAAAATAAATTAACAATTTGATCTTGTTCATCGCTGCAAACTGCCTCAACGGGTTCGGGAAGCGAAGGTCGATTCGTGCACATATTGTGCGCCGCCTATGGGACTTGTGATAGTAAGTGCGGTTGTGATAGTAAGTGCACTTTTTGTGATGTTCTGCTTACTTGTAGAACAGAAGCTCCAGCGTGGAGAACTGCAGGCCTGTCTCGGCTGAGTCGATCCCCCCAGTCGCTAGGATGGGGACCCTGGCAGGGCCTGCCGAATGGCGGATTACACGCGCAGAAGGCAATGGGCCGATGGGATTACTGTGGAGATGGATCAGAATGTATGTGGAAGGATTAAGGAAAAACGCAATTTTAGACCTACTCTTCTTTAGAAGAATGGAATTAACCAAACGCATAGTTTGTAAATAGCAGAGTTTTCTGTTCTCAATCTCTCCAGAAATAGCTACAGTCTGTAAATATGAAGAGGACATATTGACAATATCCAATCTCTATTTCTCACCCACACATGCAGTCATGCAGGCACACACACACATACATCAACACACGCACACACTTGATGTATGCACAACACCACACCACACACACACACACCACACCACACACACACACACACACACACACACACACACACACACACACACACACACACACACACACCACACACACACACACACCACCACACACACACACACACACACACAAACACACAGTGTAAACACTCCACAATGGGGTCCAATGCAGGCCACTCTATCATTAGTTGCTGTCATGGGGTCCCTCAGGATGGGGTTGCTGTGCTCTGTGATCAGCAGACAGATGAGACATTTCACATATCATTTAACCTGGTTCCCCACTAGGTTCTCGCTCATTGATCACAGTATAGCCTTGTACCATGTATTTGACCAGAGAGGCTCATACGTCCACGCGGCAACACACAGACACATCACATATATCTTGAAATAGGCGTTCACTGAGTCACACACAGACGCTACACACACGCAGATACACACACACCACAACACCACACCACACACACACACACACACACACACACACACACACACACACACACACACACACACACACACACACACACACACACACACACACACACCACACACACACACAACCACACACGACACACAACACACTAGGTTGACAGATGAGACAGCCCTCTCTCTCTCCCATGTAAATGTCTCATTAACTAATGCCAGCTCTTGAAATGGATGATGAATTGAATCAAAGCATACATTTTTGCATATTCTCCATGGATGGTTATTGTATGCTATTCATGCGTTCACTCTCTCGCTCTTTGTTCCTTGGCGCTCTACTTTCCTCTCTCCTCCTTTCTCTCCTCTCTCTGACTAAAGTCTCCCAAATTGATGCTGTTCTACTCGTCTCCCTCACCCTCTCTCTGGCTAAAGTCTCCCAATTGATTGCTGTCTACTTCGTCTCCCTCACCCTCTCTCGACTGAAGTCCTCCTGAAATTGTTCTACTCGTCTCCCTCACCCTACCCGACTGAAGCCCAAAATTGATGCCTGTTCTACTTTCGGTTCTCCCCTCACCCTTCTCTGACTAAAGTCTCCCAAATTGATGTGGTTGCTACTTCGTCTCCCTCACCCTCTCTCGACTGAAGTTCCCAAATGACTGCTCTCCTTTCGTCTCCCCTCACCTCTCTCCGACTGAAGTCTCCAAATTGATGCTGTCTACTTCGTCTCCCTCACCGCTCTCTCTGACTAAAGTCTCCCAATTGATGCGTGCTACTTTCGTCTCCCTCACCTCTCTCCGACTGAAGTCTCCCAAATTGATGCTGTTCTACTTTCGTCTCCCCTACCTCTCTCCGACTGAAGTCTCCAATTGATGCTCGTTCTACCTTCGTCCTCCCCTCCACTCCTCTGGTTAAAGTTCCCAATTGATGCTGTTCTACTTTCGTTCCCTCACCCTCTCTGACTAAAGTCTCCTACAGAAATTGTAGGGGTTCAGGTGGAGTTATTCATTTGGTAGAGAGGTGAAATAAGGATGCAGTGGTAGAGAGGGTACACAGTGACTGCTGAATTGAGATGTGTGTATTTTAAGCCTTCAAAGAAAACTATCAAGTCGACATGAAATGCTGCATGTTGAGTGGCTGCAATATGGTTGATCCAGAGAAATGAATGAACTGATTATGATTAGGTATACTGTAAATTATAATGTGGCGACCTACTGTTTGTAGCCTAGCATTTTCACACCCTTTTCTAGCATTCCTTCTTCGGTATAAAATTGAAAATAGGCATAATTTTTGGTTAAGGGCCACATCGTGATGTAACATTCAGGTGAGTTATTTTGAAACTTATAGTCCATACAAATTTCTACATAGGCTACTTTCTATCTAGTTTTAGACATGCAGAGTGGCCTGGAGTTTTTTTAAACAAATATTAATTTCCCAAACCTCCCGTGGACCAGATTGAATGGGCTCGCGGGCCGTATCTGCCTGCGGGCCGTTTTGTTGCCCACCCTTGCTCAAGATATACTTATTCTCTTCTTTACACCGAGCGGGGGCGGCCTATTTATGTCAGTTGGACTCATCCTTTTTTTCGAATTTGAAAATCTAATGATTACTATGAGGGCCCTCCTGGCAAAAGTAAATGTGTGACCCCCCACTCCTGGCCTTTAGGACAGTAATGTTCAATGACCCAGTCGAAGGAGTGGAGAGGGAGCTGGACTGCCCCAGCTAGGGACCCGAGAGTATGAGGCTACAGCCCAGCCACATCCACAGTACCAGGAGAACTACACTATGACAGCTGGTACTTCTTGCTTGCATAAATACTGCATCAATATTCCATCATCGTTTTGAAATGCAGGCTGCTTTCTTGACCTGCGACTGCCTGAGACTGGCTCAGAAGGTGTGTTGGCAGCTAGAAAGAGGGAGGGAGGAACGCTGGGAGAAGAGCGGGGTGAGCCCGCAGAGAGAGAGAGAGAGGCATAATCATAACTGATTCACACACATTCTCACACACATTCTCACACACACACACCACACACACACACACACACAACACAACACACACACACACCACACCACACCACACACACACACACACACACAACAACACACACACACCACACACACACACCGGGGCTTTACGCCGACAGACTTGAACACACGATAGCGGACTGTAGCTGTAAGGTAATAGCGCTGCTTACAAGCAATGTTTGTGTGTGTGGGTGCGTGTTACTTACCAGACACTCCTCCGTAGGTGGTGCGCTTGCCCTTGCGATGCCAGCCAGGGGGTGCTGTCAGCTTTTAGGCCCATCATTCCAACATGTGTTGGTGGCAGTGACTCCATTGCCCCCCTATAACAACCAGACCACAGTCACTATTGAGCTTGATATTGCTGAAATTCCAGTCGTTCAAAAAATGGTTGTCTGCTGCTCCTTCCCCTCCACCCCCCATTCTACAAATACTTCAACCTCCTCACATCCTTTCCAATATGAGGAAAAAAGGAACAAGTGAGAAAAAAGAGCTGGGGGGCAGGGATTTTGTCATTTCAGACAGACACGTCAACAGCCGATACATTGGATTTCACATAGTCTCACAGTTGAGTGCTGATCTAGGATTAGGATCCTCCTGTCCACAATCATATTCATGTCAAAGGCAAAACTGATCCTATAAGCACTCCTACTCTGAGACTCTGACTGTCGTTACCTTCGTGTGCAGCCTTGGCGATGTCCACGATGTTGGTGACGTTGGGCGTGGCTGGCGAAGAAGGGGATCTTGGCGGTCTGTCTCACCCACCGACAGATGTTCATCACCATCACAGGATCTATAACAACAGTTCAGGATCAGTTTGAGGAAATAAATAATATTCACTTCTGTATTAATATAATGAAGTTGTCCTCTGAAGAGGGGTGTTGCTGGCTCAAAATAAAAAAAAGGATGATCTCACCCAGTTTTCATGAGTGCTAACTTGTGAAGTTTCGGAAATGTTAACGTTTGTGAGGAATTAGGCCACTAACCAACCTCCATCTGTTAGCATTGAAATGTTTGACAGGTTTTTGCAAATATACCCTTGTCATAATGTAAGCACGCACGCGCAACAACACGCACGCTCACACAGCTCTGTCTGAGTTCCTCCTGTAAGCTCTGATGGGAAAGAGAAATCACTGTTGTGTCCATACAGGTTCATTCAAAGACCTGCAGCCTCACGGTTGATTTTCATAGCAGCTCAGTTACTCTTCCTCCTCTCTCTCCTCCCTCTCTACCTCGTCTCTCTACCCCTCTCTACTCTTACACTTCTTGTCCTTTGTGCTGTTGTCTGTGCCCAATAATGTTTGTACCATGTTCCTCCCTCTCTCACTTTTTTTTGCACCCTTTCTCATGACACAATTCTACTCGTTGGCACATCCATCACACCTGGCAGTGGTTATTGTTCTCTGTGTTAACTGAATGAGATTGGATGATGGCTGAGCCAATCCCCAAGTACTGTGGAAAGGCTGCCTGTCTGTCCACACAAAAGTATTGACAACCTTGTTAAAGATGAGCAATAATGACTGTATAACATAAATAATTAAAATACTGAGTTGTATTGTATGCAAAAAAGGGGGAATTATATATACATACTAATACAATTGCTCAAAGAAAGAAGATTTGGTTTAACAAGTAATTATTTCTCAAAAAGGTAAGGGTCAAATAATTGACAACCCTAAAGATTCTTATATGAAACAAGTACTCAAAGTTTAGGATTGTGACCATTTCAGGAACTGGGTTGTCACGGGTCACTACTCCACAGGGGGCATATTGAACGAGTTTGGGTGGGGGCTAAAGATTAAGAGGATGTGAGCGATGCGGAATGGGTGTAGACAAAGAAGAGCCCTCCAGTAGGTACCAAAACATTCAAAGGCCATTTTCTAAAAAAGTGAGGTTACAAGTTTATCAACTTTCAGCTGCCACATGCGTCCCTTAAGTATGTAAAAAAGCCCCGTTTAAAATATTGCTACATAAGACCGAATCAAGGCGGTCGGTCACATTTGGTCCCATATTCCTAGCACGCAGTGACTACATTAAGCTTGTAACTACAAACTTGTTTGATGCATTTGCAGTTTGTTTTGGTTTTGTTTCAGATAATTTTCTTCCAGTAGAAATTCATGACAAATAATTGTCATACTGGAGTCACTCTTATTGTAAATAAGAATAGAATATGTTTTTAGGGCCTCTCGAGTGGCRCAGCAGTCTAAGGCATTGCATCACAGTGCTAGAGGCATCACTACAGACCTGGGTTCAATCCCGGGCTGTATCACAACCTGCCGTGATTGGGAATCCCATAGGGCGGCGCACCAGTGTCGTCCAGGTTAGAGGACGGTTTGGCCGGGGGGGCTTTACTTGGCTCATTGTGTTCTAGCAGCTCCTTGTGGCGGGCCGGGCACCTGCAGGCTGACCTCGGTCGTCAGGTGAACGTTTCCTCTGACACATTGGTGCGGCTGGCTTCCCGGATTAAGCGGGTGGATGTTAAGAAGCGCGGTTTGGTGGGTCATGTTTTGGAGGACGCGTGACTCGACCTTCACCTCCCGAGCCTGTTGAGGAGTTGCATCAATGAGACAAGATCGAAATTGGGGAGAAAAAAGCTGTAAAAAAATGAATCAATATTTTTTTTGAACACTTCCCCGTTAAATGTGGATGCTGCCATGGTTACGGATAATCCTGAATGAATCRTGAAAAATGATGAGTTACAGAGGGTCAAAGATCATAACCWCAAGACATGCTAACCTCCCCTGTTATTGGTAAGAGTTTAGCATGTTAGCATGTCTTCGGGGTATGATCTTTGATCTTTTTTATAGTGATCGGTGCCACTATTATTATAGTGACTCAATCTGTGTTTGTGATACTTGTATATGGCAATGTGATTAGCCTGAGGTAGCATTTGTCCGTTGAAACCATTAAAATCCGGGTGATGCACAGCATACTAAACAGCTATTTAACAGTGCAGGTCTTCTGCCCAACGAGAGCCTTTCTCTGTGGTTCTCTAAGTGCGAACTCTGTTCCGCTGTGTGTGTATGTGATCATTAGTGTATACGTGTGCGAATACACTTATATCTGTGTGTGTGTGTGTGTGTGTGTGTGCGTCTGTGTTTGTGTGTCCACCAGAGTGGGTCGTGGGAGGGATGTGGGCGGCATGTGTTTTTAACAAGGCTGGCAGCGAAACACAAATGAGAAAGCCTGACCGGGGGAAGAAACTGGAATGTATATGGATGGGAAAAACTGAGTGAGCACGAAAGAACACGAGTGAAAGCGGGAGAATGGATGATTTTATTGTCGATTTTAATGTATTATTCAACATGGGATCATGCAAACAAAGCTTCTTTGAATTTGAATGGCAAGTGTGAATAAAAGTGAACAAATACACTGAGTGTACAAMACATTAGGAAGGATTTTTAAGCCTTGAGACAATTGAGACATGGATTGTGTATGTGTGCCATTCAGAGGTTGAACAGGCAAGACAAAATATTGAAGTGCCTTTGAACGGGGTATGGTAGTAGGTACCAGGTGTACCGGTTTGATTGTGTCAAGAACTGCAATGTTACTGGGTTTTTCACACTGAACAGTTTCCTGTGTGTATCAAGAATGGTCCACCACCCAAAGGACATCCAGCCAACTTGACACAACTGTGGGAAGCTTTGGACTCAACATGGGCCAGCATCCCTATGGAACGSTTTTGACACCTTGTAGAGTCCATGGCCCGACGAATTGAGGCTGTTCTGAGGGCAAAAGGTGGTGCAACTCCCAGTTATTTATTTTTTTGTACACTCAGTGTACATGGAATGAGATGACGGAGGGAGAGATGAAGGAGGGATAGGAATTGAGAGAAAGGAAGAGAAAGGAAGAGCTGTCAACAGCTGGAGTAATGACAGAGGATTGACAGATCAGGGGAAGAAATAAAGCCTTTCGTGTCCATAATGTGTAGGGATGTTGGAGAATGGGGTGCATCTGCAGTCTGCGAGAAGAAAGGAATAGGTGTGTGTGTG
>NC_036871.1:12848285-12861646 GCF_002910315.2 Salvelinus sp. IW2-2015 | reverse complement strand
GTGTATAAAAAACACTAGTAAGCCAGTCCTAGAAGGCTAAGACTGTGTGTGTTTTAACAGATGCTGCTGGTAAGAACCTAATGTCCTCACAGAGGGGGGTGATGCTGGTCTGTGAAGCAGGCACACACACTCACACGCACACTCCTGTGACAGCTTATAGAAGACATTGGGCTGCAAGTGTGTGTGCAGCAACCAAAGCCGCTGGCCTGCGAGGACCTCTCTCAGCAATGTGGATGCAAAGTACTGCCTCCTGCACCAACTTCCCTTTAGGCCTCCCCTAACTCGTCATACCCCTCCCACACACCACACAAGCCCAGAGAGAGGTGTCCTCCTTGGGAGAGCTTTACATTTTTGATCCAGTGCAGCCTGCATGGGCCAATATGACATATGCTTCCTTTTGTCTCTTTTACAGGGTGGTGGGTGGTGCGGTGAGAACCAGGAAGACCATCTCGTGGTGTTGAGGGACATTAAGTGCCACTGTATATCAACGGCTCCATAAAAAAAGAGCCTGTGCAGCAAGGCAATAGCTCTGATCCTCGGGCACATCGTCTACTTTTGATCTCGGGGGGGCTTTTGTTTCGGTTTTAACACAATACTTCAATGTGACTCCTGTATTGAGGGAAAGGCCCATCAAAGTGACTGGGGCAGAAGTAAAGGATGGTTTCCTTGCACTGAGCTGGAGAGGGATCTATCCGCGCAGAACAAAGCATAGGATCGAATAGAGGAGGGGGGATAGAGTTTTGGAGGCTTTGTGGGCTACGCCTTCAGAGGAGAGTGAGAGGGAATCACAGGAGAATGAGAAGCAGGACCATGGACAGCTCCTAGGCCTTGGGGAAGGCTGTATGAAGGCATGGTTTTGTATGTACCTATGTACTGCTTTCTTTCTTGGGCCGAGGCTGTGATACCTTTAATTATGTGTGTGTGTATGCATGTGTCTGCACTCAGTACACTATATATGTGTGTATTATTCTGCGTAGGGGAATAGTCCAGTATCAGTGGACATACACAGAGAAGATAGGAGATCGAGAGAGAAAGAACAGAGCACAGACGACCAGAGAGAGCAAGGGAGAGAGAAGACAGAAGAAAGACGGGATAGAAGGAGAAGAGATAGAAGAGAAGAGAGATGAAGGAGAAGACAAAAGAGAGAGACGAGAGAGAGAGGTAGAGGAATAAGAGAGAGCGAGAGACGACGAGAGACGACCGAGAGAGGAGAGAGAGAGAGACGAGAGAGAGAGAGTGAAGAGAAGACGAGAGAAGACGAGAGGAGAGAAGAGGAGACGAGAGAGAGAGAGAAAAGCGAGCGCGCGCTGTCCATTCCGTCTCCACGTTTTTTTTGACTGCTGATGGGAAGCGTCCACCGCTCCTCTCCCCCTGGGTCATCACTAATTTGTTTCTAAATTAAAACTGAACCTGAGGGCTTGCTTAATGGCACAACATAACACATTAAAGGCTAGCACACGTCTCCAAAACCCACAAAACTAACTCATTCAGTTATCATATATTTCTCTGTTATCTACCCTTCTACAGCTTGAATCGCGAAGTTTACACAACCTTAGCAAATACATTTAACTCAGTTTGTCACAATCTACATTTAATTCCTGGTAGAAATTCGACTGTCTTAGGTCATTAGATCACCCACTTTATCTTTAAGAATTGATTCAATGAAAGATATAAGAGAGAGAATGATTTATTCAGCATTTTAGTATGCATCACATTCCTAGTGTCAGAGTTTACATAACTTCATCATTGTATTGTCTAGCACTTGCTTTTAAAATTGTTTAACTGGTAAAGTTTTGTACCTTCCACAAGCTTTCCACAATAAGTTGGGACGAATTTCGCCCATTCCTCCTGAACAGACAATGGTTGTAACTGCAGTCAAGGATTTGGAGCCCATGCTCGCCACTTTTCAGTTTGCCACCATTATCTAGGTATGAGTTCAGGGCTTTGTATTGCCACTCCATACCTTACTTTGTTGTCCTTAATGCCATTTGCCACAACTTCGGAATTGTTGGTGTCATGTCCATTGAGAGACCCATTTTGCAACAAGACTTTAATTCCTGACTATTCTTGGATGTTTGCTTCAATTATTCCACATCATTTTATTTTCATGAATGCCATCATTTTGTGAAGTGCACAGTCCCTCATCAGCAAAGCAACCAAACATTGATCGCTGCCACCCCGTCGGTTGGGATGGGTATGTTCTTCGGCCTGCAAGCCTCCTCTCTTCTCCAAACATAATGCTGATGTATCAATTATGGCCAACACTTACTATTATTGTCTGCATCCAACCAGAGGACATTTCTCCAAAAGTACAAATCTTTGTCCCCATGATGCACCAGTTTTTACCGTGCGATTCTAGCTTTTGATGGGTTTGAGAATCAATCTTCTGCTTCCTGTGAGCCTTCCCGGTTATGTCTAATAGACCCTCGTCATTACTATAACTCATATATACTGTCATGTACCTGTTTCCTCAGCATCGTTAACAAGGTCCTTTTCTGTGTTTGAAATATTCGCCATTTTCGCACACAAAGATACGTGTCATCTACTAGAACGACATGCGTCTCTTCCTGAGCGGTCATGACGGACCTGCGATGGTCCATGGTGTTTATACTCTGCGTATTGTTGTCTTTTGTATAACATGAGTGATCTACCTTCAGGCATTTGGAAATTGCTCCAACTGAACTCAGACTTGTGATAATCTACAATTTTTTTTCTGAGGTCTTGCATGGTTTCTTTTGATTTTCCCATGATGTCAAGCAAAGAGGCACTGAGTTTGAAGGTCGGCCTTGAAATACATCCACAGGTACACCTCCAATTGACTCAAATGATGTCAATTAGCCTACCAGAAGCTTTTAAAGCCACTGGAATTGTGATACAGTGGATTATAAGTGAAATAATCTGTCTGTAAACAATTGTTGTAAAAATTACTTGTGTCATCCACAAAGTAGATGTCCTAACCGACTCGCCAAAACTATAGTTTGTTAACAAGAAATTTGYGGAGTGGTTGAAAAACRAGTTTTAATGACTCCAACCTAAAAGTATGTAAATTTCCGACTTCAACTGTATGTTGTAGTCTTAACATCCACAGGCCTAGCCAGCGTAATGATATAATTGTGGTTCTAGTCTTTGTAAGATCTTAAATTGGTGCCACCTCCAGCAGTGAGCTCTGGTTTCAGATGGTAGCTTTTTAATAGGTCCTTCCCTGTGGTTAGTTTCAGTAGCATAGCTTTTGTACTGGGAGGTCAAAGCTTATTGTTAGCATTCCTGGAAGATGTACCAGCAAGCAGCCGTAATCCCATGCTTATGTGTCATTAAATCATTTCCCTTGCATTTTCTTAGAATCTGAAAAAGATGTCACCCTGTGTGTGTGTGTCTCCCTCTCTCTCTGCGCATATATGTGTGTGGCCACCGTCGGTGTGATTAAATGCTATTTCCTTGCTTTAGTTCACGCAGAGGTTACCTGCCAGGAGGCAGAGGCYTGTGATTAGCCTTGTGTCCTTACAGAGGGGGGATCCACACACAGTGCGGTTAAGGGGGGGGGGTAATTTATGAGCACTGCAGGGGGCACAATGGTTCTGTCTCGTGTTTAGAGGGAAACAGGCCCAAGTCCCCTGGCGATCGTAAACTGCCAGGGTAAGGAGACGGCAGATGGAGGAAATCAAGTCAAATCACAGCATTGCTGTTAGAAAAGACACCAAGTGCTACATTTGTGCTAGTGATTGGATTTTGTTGGTTAAGGCCCATTTTGGGGATTTTGACACATTTGTTTAAATAKTTTTAATCTGTAACTTTTAAGGGTTTATTACAAGACGAGTGTATGTATTCATCAGAGTATTTCTCTGAATCTAAAGTGGAATTCTGTAAGAAATATTTTTTTCGGGGTAAAGAAATTGTATTTTCAAAGCAATTGGYTATGTGTATGGCTATGTGTATTGAGTGCATATTAAAGAATGGCGAACGATCGACACAGGACAGAAAGGGTTGGATGTGGTTCAGCCGCGTTCCACGAGGAATTTAAAGGTCTAAGTAATTAAATGGTTTTGCCAGAGTGTGTGACACTGGTGGAGTGTGTGTGTCAGTGTGCTGGTAGATACCTGTCCACAGGCCAGTCCCATGCCCCTTTCTCCCATTCCGTGGGGACAGGAAAGGTTGAGCTCCAGTGCATCCGCCCCGGAGTCCTAGATAGACAAACACACACAACCGTCAGCTGCGTCTGCATTGATGTCAATGGGACATTAAGTGAAAATTCKACTTAAGAGTGGAGAGTAGGGTTCTCCCCGATGTGATTTCTCTGTGATAAAAGGAAACAAGGGAACATCCCAGCTAGGTTCCCAAGAGTTGTTTTGAGTACATTTTACTGTGACATGTTAAAATCTTCGCATAGCATAAATGATGACTACCGAACATAACAGTTCTCAAGTACCTGTCATGCCATCCGAAAAGAGACAAGTAAAGAAACGACACAACACATCTACATTAGTATCAATGGCGACAGAAATAAAAACACTGCATGCATGARCACGGGGATACCACAGAAAAACACATTTCAAAGACAGACTCAACTGAGATGCGAACCGAGCGTTGCAAAGGAAAAACGAGTGCCTAACACCTTTAAAAAAACACTCTTAAAATAGCTGTGGAAACTTGTTGTTGACACGTCAAAGAAGCTATAAAATAATGGTGCTGGTGGATGGGAGGGGAGAGGAGAAATGGGTAGTGGTGGTTCAGGAGAGGAAGGAGAGGAAGAAATAAGGCATTCAACAGGCAATTACGCTGTGGAGAAGCGTTCTGACAATGAATCAAAATGGCGGAAGCATCTGGACGATTTCCAGAGACCCTTTATTTCTGAGTCCCATCCAGCCTGCCTGCAGAATGTCAGGCCACCACAATCTATGGCCTTCCTCACAACTGACAGCCATTAGAGAGCAAGAATGAATAATACGGGTTTTAGCCATTCTAAAGGAGAAGGGGGAGAGAGTGGTTGGATAGCTGGATAGAGCTATTTATCATAGTCAGCTTTCAGGAGAGGTGGGGGKCATGTTGGTCGTGTGGTCCTCAAACTAAACTCCATGGTTAATTAAGCTAAATGGACGGGAGAGGGGAATGTATTGAGCCAAAAAGCAGAGGAGAGAGGACAGTTTTCCTAAAWGGGGCTGGCGCTATTCCTAAAAGCTTGCTTTCATCTTTCTCTGTGGGGAGGGCATCTTTTTAAAAGGGAGGGCAATGAGTAACAAMGTYTGTATACCTGTGGGTCATCGTTCAGGCAAACATAAAACATTGACTGTTTTTATGGACTTGCTCATGCCCAAAAAATTGTGTGAAAGACAGGATTTCTACATCATTTGATCGCCTGCCATCCCTAATATTTCCACATRCACTAAGTCATTAATGTTGACTAGTTAGTATACCGTGTGGCCGTGAGCTCACCTGATTGCGCCAGTCAGTGTAAATGGCATCAGACAGCCTTGGATAGTGCTAAACACTAGACACCAGCATTCTAATAACCAAGACAATAGAAGGAAGGGAAGCGCTGCTAGGGTACACAGTAGTATGGCTTGGGAGATAGAAAGTGCTCTTTGGTAAAAGGGGTTAATTGGTCATCAAAATACAAAGAGGACCAAGGCACTCCTCGTATCATTAAAATGCCTTTATTTGTATGGCATGTCGAATGGAAATAAAGATTTTAAAACTTGTCTTCGTCAGGGAGTACAACGACTGCCTTGGTCCTACTTGTTGCAACCAGGTTGACCTTGGTGTACAAAGACAGTTACCACCAATTAACAAACGTTTCCCCATTGGCACAAGTGAGCCCTACTGTCTGGCGTCATACAGTATAGCTACTTTGAGATCTCTGAAAGGCTCCGATCCACTGCTCTTCATCTTTATGCATTAAGTTAAGCTGTCCAGAATGATGTACGCTGTGTGTGTGTGTGTGTCTGTTTATGTTTGTCTGTGAGAGCAGGTGTATCTCATTTTGCCTGTGAACATCTCAGGGCTCTGCAGATACGCTCCACTTCAGAGCCAGAGGCCTCAAAACGCACGCACGCACGCACGCACGCACGCACGCACGCACGCACGCACGCACGCACGCACGCACGCACGCACGCACGCACCTGTCTCTTATACACATCTAGATGTGTATAAGAGACAGCACACACACACACACACACACACACACACACACACACACACACACACACACACACACACACACACACACACACACGTTAATTTATTAGGGCTGACGTTAACTTCGACAGAGTTTAAGTACCCTGGCTTGATCAAAGCTAAACTAGCCCTCCCCAGCCAACATGCTGTCACATCAAGGCTGCTTTGATAGACAATTCATCTGGGAAAATAAAAAGCATTTTTGAATGAATTCAAAGCTGACATTAATTAAAGGCCTCTTCAGTTGGAGAGACTCAAAGCTGAAAGACAGTTTGAATAAGTCTTGTTGGAGAATATCTGTTTGAGTTCTGGACAGTGGAGATGTCTATTAGGTAGTTAGGTAACTGGACAGTTTGGTAGTTAGGTAGCTAATCCGTTTCCCAAACTATTAGGCCTGCTGGCAACAGTACAGCCCCTTACCAGACCATAAGCTCTAGTGGTTAGCAACAGCCTCACCAGGAGTAAGAGTCTGGCCATGATAGGCATAACTCAACTCTGTAGGATGTCAAGTGCTTTATAGCTAGCTAACAGTCACATGTTGGAGGGAATCCATCCGTTACAGTTTTTCTCAATCACATACAAGCAATTGTTGGATCTGTGTTGAAATGTATGTACAGCGGAACGGCGATGATCAAATGCTCAAATACATTTTCAGAACTTCTGATCTTGCCTTAGTACCTGACTTGCATATCTTAGACCACAGTTAGCAGAACCTGAAATACAAATGTTCTCGGTGAACACAAAATTCACTGTTAAGTGTTTGGTTCACAGAATATAAACACATTGTTTTCATCAGAAGAGAAATGTGTGAAATGATGTTCTCTGTTTTCAGTGCAGTAGTATCATTAAATGCTACTGCACAAAATTCTAAATCATCTCTTCAGTGTCATACTATGTACAATATATGGAAAGATCTAGGCATTGGGGACTGTCTAATTGTTTACATTTTTTATAATATTGGGGACATGCAGAGATTGAAGTTGGGTTACTCCTAAATCATCAGATTCAACACTGTGACCTTCTAAGCTTTACTTGTGTGTGGATTAAGGCCTGTACAGTGCCTTCGGAAAGTATAAAGATCCCTTGACTTTTTCCACATATTGTTACGTTACAGCATTATTCTAACATTTATTAAATTAAACAATTCCTCATCAAATCTACACACAATACAACCTAAATGAAAAAGCGAAAACAGGTTTTTAGAAATGTTTGCAAACGTATTAAAAGTAAAAAACAGAAATACATTATTTACATAAGTATTCAGACCCTTTACWGTGAGACTCAAAATTGAGCWCAGGTGCATCCTGTTTCCATTGATCATCCTTGAGATGATTCTACAACTTGATTGTTGTCCACCTGTGGTAAATTCAATTAATTGGACATTATTTGGAAAGGCACACACCTGTCTATATAAGGTCCCACAGTTGACAGTGCATGTCAGAGCAAAAACCAAGCCATGACCAAGGAATTATCCATAGAGCTCCGRGACAGGATKGATCTGCACAGATCTGSGRAWGGGTACCAAAAAATGTCTGCCGCGTTGAAGKTCYCCAAGAACACAGTGGCCTCCATCATTCTTAAATGGAAGAAATTTGGAACCACCAAGACTCTTCCTAGAGCTAGCCGCCCGTCCAAACTGAGCAATCGGGKGAGAAGGGCCTTGGTCAGGGAGGTGACAAAGAACTCGTTGGTCACTCTGACAGAGCTCCAGGGTTCTTCTGTGAAGATGGGAGAACTTTACAGAAGGACTACCATCTCTGCAGCACTCCACTAATCAGGCTTTTATGGTAGAGTGGCCAGACGAAAGCCACTCCTGAGTAAAAGGCAAATGACAGCCCGCTTGGAGTTTGCCAAAAGGCACGTAAAGACTACCAGACCATGACAAATAAGATTCTCTAGTCTGATGAATCCAAGAATTGAACTCTTTGGACTGAATGCCAAGTGGCACGTCTGAAGGAAACCTGGCACCATCCCTACGGTTGTAATGGTCTGGGTGTAGCTGGTGGAGAGGAGTCAGGCACAGGACAGCAGAGATGAGTAACACAAGTAACCTTTCTCAAATATTCCAATAACATKTCGTAATACCGAGCCCACAATAACGGACCGAACATACATAGAACAATCACGCACAAAAACCATAGGGAAAACAGAGGGTTAAATAATGAACATGTAATTGGGAAATTGAAACTAGGTGTGTAAAACAAAGACAAAACAAATGGAAAATGAAAAGTCGATCGGCGATGGCTAGAAGGCCGGTGACGTTGACCGCCGAACGTCGCCCGAACAAGGAGAGGGACCGACTTCGGCGGAAGTAGTGACAGTATCTCCCCCCCCACGCCCCCTTGACGCCCGGCTAGACGACACCGACCTCGGGGACGACCCGGAGGATGAGGCGCAGGGCGATCCAGATGGAGACGGTGGAACTCACGCAGCAACGAAGGGTCCAAAACGTCCTCCACCGGCACCCAGCATCTCTCCTCCGGACCGTACCCCTCCCACTCCACGAGGTACTGAAGCCCCCTCGCCCGACGCYTCGAGTCMAGTAGTGCTCRAACAGCATATGCCGGGGCCCCCTCGATGTCCAGAGGGGGCGGAGGAACCTCCCGCAGCTCAGMCTCCATGAGTGGACCAGCCACCACCGGCCTTAGGAGAGACACATGGAACGAGGGGTTAATACGGTAATCTGGGGGAAGCTGTARCCTGTAGCAAACCTCGTTYAGTGTCCTCAGGACTTTGATTGGMCCCACAAACCGCGGGCCCAGCTTCCGGCAGGGCAGGCGGAAGGGCAGGTTTCGGGTCGAGAGCCAGACCCGGTCCCCCGGAGCAAACACCGGGGCCTCACTGCGGTGGCGGTCGGCGCTCAATTTCTGACTCCTCACGGCCCGCTGCAGGTGCACATGGGCGGCATCCCAGGTCTCCTCCGAGCGCTTAAACCATTCGTCCACCGCAGGAGCCTCGATCTGGCTCTGATGCCAAGGTGCCAGAACCAGTACGCACTGGAAGGGGGAGAGGTTAGTGGAGGAGTGGCGGAGCRAGTTTCTCTGCCCAGGGGATGAACGCTGCCCACTCCCCCGGCCGGTMCTGGCAATAAGACCGCAGAAACCTACCCACATCCTGGTTTACTCTCTCCACCTGGCCGTTACTCTCGGGGTGAAAACCCGAGGTAAGGCTGACCGAGACCCCCAGACGTTCCATGAACGCCCTTCAGACCCTTGACGTGAACTGGGGACCTCGATCAGACACTATATCCTCAGGCACCCCGTAGTGCCGGAAGACGTGTGTAAGCAGGGCCTCCGCAGTCTGTAGGGCCGTRGGGAGATCGGGTAAAGGAAGGAGACGGCAGGACTTAGAGAACTGATCCACAACGACCAGGATCGTGGTGTTACCCTGTGARGGAGGAAGATCCGTGAGGAGGTCCACCAATAGGAGCGACCACGGCCATTGTGGAACGGGTAAGGGCTGTAACTTCCCTCTGGGCAGGTGCCTAGGGGCCTTGCACTGGGCGCACACCGAGCAGGAGGAAACATAAACCCTCACGTCCTTGGCCAAGGTGGACCACCAGTACTTCCCACTAAGACAGCGCACTGTCCGACCGATGCCAGAGGAGKGTGACGTGTGGGCCCAATAGATCAAACGGTCGCAGACAGCAGACGGAACGTACAGACGCCCAGCTGGACACTGGAGGGGAGTGGGCTCTGTACGTAACGCCCGCTCGATGTCCGGTCCCGCTCATAACACGGTTGAAGGAAAGAGGCCAGAAGTTATGGGGAGTGTGATCTATGGACGACTCTGTGATATAATCGGGACAGTGCGTCAGCTTACATTCTGGGAACTGGTCTGTAGGAAGGGTGAAACCAAAGGGTAAGAACATGGCCCACTTGCCTGGCGAGGGTCGAGTCCTCCTGCCGCCGGATGTACCAGATTGCGGTGTCAGTCAGAATGAGGAAAGGAGTGTTTAGCCCTCAAGCCAATTCTCCACGCCTTCAGAAGGCCTTGAGACAGCCAACGCTCCGGTCCCATATCTAGTTTTCGCTCCGCG
Organism: Salvelinus sp. IW2-2015; assembly: GCF_002910315.2. Classification (NCBI taxonomy): domain Eukaryota; kingdom Metazoa; phylum Chordata; class Actinopteri; order Salmoniformes; family Salmonidae; genus Salvelinus; species Salvelinus sp. IW2-2015. The sequence continues at coordinate 12,851,439 of NC_036871.1, read as the reverse complement.
GGCTGACTTCTTCGAAAGAAAGCCATGGGGCGGAGTTTGGTGGCGTACCGAGCGATGAGAGAGCGCGGCTCTATCAGGCTCGGACGCATCCCCTCATATGAACGCCAAGAGGGATCGGATAAGCCAGCATGGGAGGCGAGGTAAACAGAACCCTCAGGTGACCAAAAGCACTGTCCGCCTCAGCCGACCACTGCAGTCGCACCGGTCCCCCCTTCAGCAGTGAGGTAATGGGAGCCGCTACCTGACCAAAGCCCCAGATAAACCTCCGGTAGTAGTTGGCAAACCCTAGAAACCGCTGCACTTCCTTTACAGTGGTGGGAGTCGGCCAATTACGCACGGCTGAAATGCGGTCACTCTCCATCTCCACCGCTGAAGTGKAAATGCGGTACCCTAGGAAGGAGACGGACTGTTGGAAGAACAGACATTTCTCAGCCTTGACGTACAGGTCATGCGCCAACAGTCGACCAAGCACCCTGCGCACCAGGGACACATGCTCGGCGCATGTAGCGGAGTATATCAGAATGTCGTCGATATACACCACTACACCCTGCCCGTGCAGGTCCCGGAAAATCTCGTCTACAAAGGCCTGGAAGACTGATGGAGCATTCATCAACCCGTACGGCATGACAAGGTACTCATAGTGCCCTGAGGTGGTACTTCCACTCGCCTCCCTCCCGGATACGTACCAGGTTGTAAGCGCTCCTGAGATCCAATTTTGTGAAGAAGCGCGCCCCGTGCATTGACTCTATCGCACTGGCTATGAGAGGCAGCGGGTAGCTGTACCTCACAGTGATTTGGTTGATACCTCGATAGTCAATGCACGGGCGCAGACCTCCATCCTTCTTCTTCACAAAAAAGAAACTCGAGGAGGAAGGTGAAGTGGAGGGCCGAATGTACCCCTGCCCCAGGGATTCGGAGACATATGTTTCCATAGCTGCCGTCTCCTCCTTTGACAGGGGATACTTGTGAAGCATGGTGGTGGCAGCATCTTGCTGTAGGGATGTTTTTCAGTGGCAGAGACAGGGAGACTAGTCAGGATCGGGGGAAAGATGAATGGAGCAAAGTACAGAGAAATCCTGTTTTTGCTTTGTCATTATGGGGTATTGTGTGTAGATTGATGAGGGAAAAAACGATTTCATCAATTTTAGAATAAGGCTGTAACGTAACAAAATGTGGAAAGTCTACAAAAAAAAWTGCAATCCAGCCTTTGTATTGAATACATAGAATTGGATTGTGATGATACTGATGAATGATTCCTGCAATCAATGTGCTGGAATAATATTTGATTTGATGTGTTTGAAATTGTTCGGTGAAATATGCATTAAAGAAGCGTAATTGACCATAATTCTGCACTTTGGGATAGTTGTACTTCCAATTTTGATCATAATTATTTAGTGACTGCAAAATCTAGTGGGATTTTCAAAAGACATACTAACTTTCTGTTTTGTCTGCTTGGACTCAAGAGATAAGTATGGTGCATCTACATCTGCATTGCTTGCTGTTTCTGTATAAGCACTTTGTGACAACTGCTGATGTAAAAAGGGCTTAAAAACATATTTGATTGATTGATTGATTGATTGATTGGTTGTGTTAATCTTGTTAACACAACCAATCTTGTTCTTTCGATTAATGTACTTGCAATTTGTATTCTATTATATGGTTTTGATGAATGTATTTATATTTAGAGAAATCAACAACATTTTGAAAYGCATTTACKGTTTTGCCAAAGGCCACAGAGTTCTATGTCTTGTGAACTCTGTTTGAAAATTGTCAACATTGTTCCAAAAAATGCTTTAATGAGATTAAGAAAAACTGTAAATGTGTGTCAAGTGTGCTACCTCTCCGGCCTCTAGGTCACCAGGCTGCTCGTTATGGCGCACACCTGTCACCATCGTTACGCGCACCTGCACGTCAATAGACTCACCTGGACTCCATCACTTCCCTGATTATCTTCCCTATATATGTCACTCCCTCTGGTTCCTTCCCAGTCGTAATTGTTTCAGTTTCATGTCTGTGCGTTGTTCGTGTTTCTTGTTTTGTATTATGTTTTCATTTATTTATTAAATGATTCACCCACAGAACTTGCTTCCCGACTCCCAGTGCACACATTACAATGTGACTGGTGTCGTTTCAGGAAACTAGGCGTATGTCGCAAGTCATAACTTCACAGGAGAGGCATTTGAACATAACGTTAAAAAACAATGTAAATGCGYTTTTTGGCAGCAATGCATTCTGGAACATGTGAACTTTCATGTGCCTTAATAACAAACTCGTATGCCATCTGTAAATACAAATACAATTGTTAAATTGCGAGCCTAGTTGGTTTAGTCACAGAAAAAGTCAGGAACCTTCCCGCTAGCCATGATTGGCAGAGATAATGGATGGGCTGGACATGCCGAGAGATGAGTTCGGATTGGTCAGCCATGTAGCRCGCTTTTGTTTATAACATGAGCTGGTCAGTATGTGTAGGTAATCCTTTCTAACGCAGCGTTTAAAAAAAAAGATATCACGTAGTAGAACTGCATATGTGTTGCTCTAAACTTTCTGGAGGACCAAGTTTTGAAATCAGTGGAATGCCCGATGGAAATAGAGTATGATAGCTAAGGAGTTGGAGAAAATTCTGCCGTTTGATTGCAAATATGCAGAGGGATTCGGAAAGAGAACACAGAAGGCTGTTGTATGAAACCTGTCTCCAGATTATATCTTCAAACTAAGGACTACCATGGCATCCGTGACAGAGAGKGAGAAGTGTCCAGCCATGTAAGATAGTCTAGCTAGCTACATTTTCAGATATTATACATTTCWAATTTTGTCAGAAATTWGTTTTCTGACAAAGTTATTAAAGCATAYAGTTAGCTGGCTGGCTCGCTAGCTAAAGTTATGTGTCTGAACAGTGTATTAATATTATTCGTATCTCAGAGCCATTTGCATTACTAGTCAGCCTAATATTAGCTCGCTAACATTGAACCTGGTTGGTTAGCTACTTGCAGATTCATGCAGGGTAGTAATGTTATGAGTTGGGATTATGGTTCATTGTTTAGCTAGCTAACATTTTTATTTTTATTTTGCTGTTATTTTACCAGGTAAGTTGACTGAGAACACGTTCTCATTTACAGCAACGACCTGGGGAATAGTTACAGGGGAGAGGAGGGGG
>NC_036871.1:12800487-12847225 GCF_002910315.2 Salvelinus sp. IW2-2015 | reverse complement strand
AGAATGAGCCAATTGTAAGATTGGGAATTGAACCGGATTGAACCTGGTTGGTTAGCTACCTGCAGATTCATGCAGTGTAGTAACGTTATGAGTTGGATTATGGTTCATTGTTAGCTAGCTAGCTAGCTACATGTTTAAACAAAAAGACTTCACTATCAAGTAACCATTTCACTAACACCTCGTATCCTGTGCATGTGACAAATAAACTTAGATTTTATTTGATGTAGTATGTGTTACCAGAGACAGTAATGTGAAGAACATGACCTGCGCCAAATCAAATTAGGATTAACATTAGGCCAGACAGTATCCAAGTTCTAAAAATTTCTCCGGAAGAATGTCCTGCTTTGTTTCGTCACACTCACAACCAAAACATTTTTCTGTAATTGGCTCGCCATTAATTTGTAAATAATCATCTTTTTGTGAGTTATTTTCCTTAATAATCAAGGCAAATGAGCGAAAGTGAAGATGTTGTCAGCTATGATATGGTCATTATTGAACTGGCCAAGCCAGCTAATTTAAACATTAGCTAGTTAGCTAACAAGCTAGTAACGAACCCAAAGATAGTTAGAAAGTTGCTTTAGTGAGCGCTAACATATACTCATGGCTTATGCATACTGCTTGATATTAACTACAAACTTAATTAGTATATTAAGTGTATATAAAATACACTAGAATTAATCTATATTTGGACCACCAGCTTGGATATGTCATTATTTATACTTTTTCATAACGACAACGCATAAGTTTGATGTCAGACGACAAGAGAATGTTCTGATGACATTGCGACAACTGTCAAAAGACATATTATAAACCACCTTAGTCTTGAAATCGTTGGTTGTTTACATGCCTCAGTAATCCAGGGCAATGAGATAAACTGTAAATACCATTCCCTAGCAATGAAATACTATGCCACTACTACTGCTATTATCAATGATCACATTGTTTTTAGCCTTCCTGATGCAAACACAACAGTGTTGGTTTCACATCAATAACCATGAGTTCAATAGGGCTATGTGAAGTGACAGAGCAAAGCTGAGAAGGAACGATAGAAGAAATGAAAAAACATTTTATGATTTATTCCCTCTCTCATTACACTCTCTCTCTTTATCTCCCTTTCTCTCTCTCTCCGTTACTATCGCTTTCTCTTCCTTACTCTCTCTAAGAATAGTAAGAATAAGAAATAAAAGTAATTAAAGAGCAGCAGTAAAATAACAATAGCGAGACTATATACAGGGGGGTACTGGTACAGAGTCAATGTGCGGGGGCACTGGTCAGTTGAGGTAATATGTACATTTAGGTAGAGTTATTAAAGTGACTATGCATAGATGATAACAACAGAGAGTAGCAGCGGCGTAAAAGAGGGGGAAGGGGGGGCAATGCAAATAGTCTGGGTAGCCATTTGATTAGATGTTCAGGAATCTTATGGCTTGGAGGTAGAAGCTGTTTAGAAGCCTCTTGGACCTAGTGTAAGACTAGGGTGGCTCTAGTCTTTGACAATTTTTAGGGCCTTCCTCTGACACCGCCTGATATAGAGGTCCTGACCCCAGTGATGTACTGGGCCGTTCACATTACCCTTTGTAGTGCCTTGAGGTCGGAGACTGAGCAGTTGCCATACATGGCAGTGATGCACCCAGTCARGATGCTCTCAATGTGCAGCTGTATAACCTTTKGAGGATCTGAGGACCCATGCCAAATCTTTTCACTCTCCCGAGGGGGAATAGGTTTTGTCGTGCCCTCTTCACGACCTTTTATCGTTAGCTTGGCCATAGTTAGTCTTGTGATGAGTATGACATCCAGGAACTATAACACTCTTAACTGCTCCACTGCAGCCGCCGCTGATGAGAATGGGGCTTGCGCGTGTCCACTTTCTTGTAGATTCACAATTCATACCTTGTCCTAATTTTCCCACCCCCCCTTTTGTCTGCCGCCTGAGTGAGAGTATTTCTCCTACGGCACCAGCATACGGCCAGGACTCTGACCTCACCTCCCGTATAGGTCTGTCTCTCTATCGTTTCTGTGATCAGGCTACCTCTTGTTCGTCACAAACTTCAATTAAATGATAGCTGAGTCGTGCCTGCCGGCACGTCACATGGTATGAACAGGGACTACAGGAGGCCGCGACTGAGCAACTTCACCCTGAAGTGCCTCCTATTGAGATCATTGCGGTGTTTATACCTACCTTACCACCTGGGGGGCGGCCCGTCAGAGTCCAGGATCCAGTTGCAGAGAGAGGTGTTTAGTCCCAGGGTCCTTAGCTTATTGATGAGCTTTGAGGGCACTACAGTGTTGAACGCTGAGAGGTAGTCAATTAATAGCATTCTCACATAGGTGTTCCTTTTGTCCAAGTGGAAAAGGGCAGTGTSGAGTGCAATAGAGATTGCATCATCTGTGGATATGTTGGTGCGGTATGCAAATTGGAGTGGGTCTAGSGTTTCTGGGATAATGGTGTTGATGTGAGCCATGATCAGTCTTTCAAAGCACTTCATGGCTACAGACATGAGTGCTACTGGTTGGTATTCATTTAGGTAGGTTACTTTAGTCTTCTTGGGCACAGGCACTATGGTGGTCTGCTTGAAACATGTTGGTATTACAGACTCGGACAGGGAGAGTTTGAAAATGTCAGTGAAGACACTTGCCAGAAGGGCAGCGCATGCTCGCAGTACACGCCCTGGTAATCTGTCTRGCCCTGCGGCCTTGTGAATGTTGACCTGTTTAAAGGTCTTACTCACATCAGCTGCAGAGAGCGTGATCACACAGTCTTCCGGAACAGCTGGTGCTCTCATGCATGTTTCRGTGTTATTTGCCTCGAAGCGAGCATAGAAGTAGTTTAGCTCGTCTGGTAGGCTCGTATCACTGGGCAGCTCTCGGGTGTGCTTCCCTTTGTAGTCTGTAATGTGGGGACGATGTCATCGATATGCTTATTGATGAAGCTAATGACTGATGTGGTTTACTCCTCAATGCCATCTGAGGAATCCCGGAACATATTCCAGTCTGTGCTAGCAAAACAGTCCTGTAGCTTAGCATCTGCTTCATCTGACCACTTTTTTATTGATCTAGTCACTGGTGCTTCCTGCTTATATTTTTGGTTGTAAGCAGGAATCAGGAGRATAGAATTATGGTCAGATTTGTCAAATGGAGGGCGAGGAAGAGCTTTGTATGCATCTCTGTGTGTGGAGTAAAGGTGTTCCAGAGTTTTTTTCCCTCTGGTTGCACATTTAACATGCTGATAGAAATTTGGTAAACCAGATTTAAGTTTCCCTGCATTAAAGTCCCTGGCTACTAGGAGCGCCGCCTCTGGGTGAGCATTTTCTTGTTTGCTTACAGCGGAATACAGCTCATTCAATGCTGTCTTAGTGCCAGCCTCAGTCTGTGGTRGTATGTACACAGCTACAAAAAATACAGATGTAAACTCTCTAGGTAGATAGTGTGGTCTACAGCTTATCATGAGATAATCTACCTCAGGCGAGCAATAGCTCRAGTCTTCCTTACATATCGTGCACCAGCTGTTATTTACAAAAATACATAGTCCGCCGCCCCTTGTCTTACCAGACACAGCTGTTCAATTTTTCCGGTACAGTGTATAACGAGCCAGCTGTATGTTGATAGTATCGTCGTTCAGCCACGACTCCTTGAAGCATAAGATATTACAGTTTTNTTCCGGTACAGTGTATAACGAGCCAGCTGTATGTTGATAGTATCGTCGTTCAGCCACGACTCCTTGAAGCATAAGATATTACAGTTTTGAATGTCCCGTTGGTAGTTTAATCTTCCGCATAGGTCATCGATTTTATTTTTCCAAAGATTGCACGTTTGCTAGCGGAATGGAAGGAAGTGGGGGTTTATTCAATCGCCTACGAATTCTCAGAAGGGAGCCTGCCCTCTGGCCCCTTTTTCTCCGCCTCCTCTTCACGCAAATCTCTCTCTCTCTCTCACTCTATGATTTATTCCCTCTCCCTCTCCCTTACTCTCTCTATCTTATCCTCTGACTCCCTCTCTCTCCCTTACTCTCTCCCTCGTTCTCTCCCCCTCTCAATCTCTCTTCCCCATCTCTCCCTTGCTCTCTTTCTTTCTCTCTCTCTCTCTCTCTCCCCCTCTTTTTATCTCTCTCTCTCTCTCTCCCCCTTCTTGTGAACTCTGTTTGGAAGATCGACAACATTGTTCCAAAAAATGTTTGTATGAGATTGAGAAAAACTGTAAATACCATTCCCTAGCAATGAAATACTATGCCACTACTACTACTATTATCAATCATCACAGTGGTTTTAGCATGCCTGATGCAAACACAACAGTGTTGGTTTCACATCAATAACCATGAGTTCAATAGGGCTATGTGAAGTGACAGAGCGAAGCTGAGAAGGAACGATAGGAGAAACGATAGATTTCAGAGGCAAACGTCCACATCTGAGGAGAAAAAGAACACAAAAAATAGTTTTATGATTTATTCCTCAGTTTGTGAGCACAGTGGGTTTCTGTTGCCTCTGAGACGTAAATCCGATGTTATCTAATGCAAATTTAATGTAAGAAGCTGCTTTTTCTCAAAGAGACCAATGAGGCTTTAAGCCATGAATATGGATGCCGGTCTATTTCAGAGTGATACTCTTTAAGGTATCTGTTAAAGCATATTTTTTTTTACATATTGACATGCATGTTTTTAGAGAAGACAAAGGAAGTCATTTAAATCCATTTGATTGGTACAAAACAGTTGGCCCAGAAGAATGTGAATGGATCAAATTGAACAGTCCCTTCCTTGACTCTTTCTTCAAGTCCAGCCCTGTAAAGTCAGGTTATATTCTGAAACAACAGACAACACAAAATGGACTCACCTCTGCCATTTTAGTAAGCTCAACCCAGTCGGCTTTGTTGTAACCACACATGATGCTCGAGATGACAATCTGAAGAAGGGATGATGAGAGAGCGAGAGGAAGAGAGAGAGAAGAGAGGAGAGAGAGAGATTGAGGAAAGCGAGAGGGAGGACGATGAGAGAGAGAGAGGAGGAGAGAAGAGAGAGAGAGAGGAAGAAGAGAAATGAGATAAGAGGAGAGAGAGAGAGAGGATTAAGAGAGAAGGAAGGGAGAGAGAGAGAGAAAGAGAGAGAGGGCAAGTAACAACTGTGATTTCACCTGCTGTGCCTTATCTTGTCTGAGAGCCTGAGAACACATAGTGGTTTCAAAGACTACACAAACATCTGAGAGAATAACAGAGGAACAATATAATGTGTCTTTCGCCCATCAGTCCTCCGCACTCAATCCTCAACGGTCCTCAGTCCTGTTGTGGAAACTATAATCTACCCATAAAGTAGGGGAGATATAACTCTCCCTTTCATTGCTTTGGATTTTAAAAGACACAAATAGGCTGATGTGTCCACAATGCACAGAGGGACATGCCTGCCTGTGATATAAGTGTGTGTTTGATTTTATAGATCCTGCATCTTTCCGTGTCCGTATTGTTGGAGACTTGTGATAACCCTTCATCCTCTTTACCATGGGAGTCGGCTACTGAACTGCAAATATTGATTACGGGCCAGTTGAAGTGGAAATGAATAGCAAACAATGCTACGTTTCTCCCCCTGATCCACTCTCAAGTGGCACATGCTACGTACAGTGGCCAGACTATTGTTGGGAAAAAGTCTTTAGTATCTATTCACATTGTTTGAAGACAGAAGGAAAGGGACAAGACAGACAAACGTACATGCAGACGTGCCGACAGACAGACTGACAGGCGGTGTGCACTGCAGTAGAACCGTTCTAGCTGAACCCCATCCCGAGGAGGCGGTTTATGGGGTAGAGTGAATTGCAGCGATAGTGGGGCATGTGTCTGTCTGTTTGTCCGTCCATCCTGCGGCTTGCCTGTCTGTCCGTCTGCCTGTCTGTCTGCGAGGAGCAGAGCAGAGCCAAGCCTAGCAGGGGGATCCTCCTGTTATCTCTTTAATAATGTAGTAGTGTGAGTAAGTGAGCCCATCCACCAACACCCTCTACACTGCCTCTCCAGGGACCCCCGGCAACACGGCAACTGTCAATCACCGCTGATATGGAGATATTAGAAGAGGGGAGGATGGGGCTGCACCTTTTCACTTTCTTCCCGCTCCCTCTTTCTCCCTTATTCTGCCTCTCTCCTGCTCCCTCTCCCTCTCTCTCTCCCTTTCTTTCTGTCAATTTGTCCCTATGTTTCCCTGTTAGTCTCTCTTTCTCTTCCCTTTTTTACAATTCCATTCCTCAGGTGCAGCAATATTACAGGCATGCCCGCTGCCTGTAAAACCTGACACGCACACAGAGACCACTCCACTCCACAGTCTCAATCAGTCCCTGCAAGGGAGAGGTGTCTCAATCTCCCCAGCCCCTACAATTTCACATCATTTGGGGAGGGATTTTGCTATTAATCACTCCCCTTCTCTGAGTATTCATTTTGCMGAGCGGAATACACCGGTGACCTTTAACCTCCGGGAGGCACGCGCTGGGATGAGTTTGGCTCTGCCTTCACCAAGGACGCCCTTCAAAGCAACCCAGGTGGACCGAGGATGGTAACCCACAAGGTCACGTCATGTTGAAGACGAGCGCAGAGAAAAACAGGAATAATGAATGGGAATAATGGGGGAGGGAGAATGGCCTTGACCTCCCTGAAATCAATGAAAAAAAATTAATGGATGTCTCTCAATGGGAGCTACATATTTATGTTTTACTGCGTTGGTAAGTAATTTGGGGAGGATGGAACAAGGGGATGGGCTCTGGCAACCAGGTAAAGGAAATAACAGGAGGATGAAGGTCGGAAGAGGTCAATTGTGAAGAGGATTTCTGGACCTGAGCTTGGTGTGGAAGCACAGCAGTGTAATACAGTGTAATCACTGTAGACTAAATGGGACAGTCTGACATGAATATACAGCAAATACCCCTACAGGAAACACAAATAATCCCTGAGGAGGTGGGTATTATGTTCAATGAGACAGGCTCACTGCATTTTTCACTGTAATTCATTCTGGACTAAATAAATGTTTGAGTGACATTTATTTAGCTGAAAAAGATTGGTTGAGTCTTCAAATAGTAAACTACCGAACCGAACCAAGCCAAACGGAGCTGTGCTGTGCTGGCCTGGTTACACATCCACCAAAGTTGTTACTGGAAGCAAGCTGAAAAGACTATGTGAGAGTATCGTAGCACAAATCGGTTCCAGTAGATAGTGTGAAATGGGCATCTGTGGAAAAGAGTGAACTCACATTCTTGGGGAAGTCTGTCTTCAGCTCTTTGACACCCTGGCACCAGTAGGCAGCTGTCTTCTCACTGATCAGTTCGATGTTGAGGAAGGAGCCCTGTCCGGGGCCGAACACATGACCTGACGTGGTGCCACGCACGATACGGGGAGAAACATTAGTCACCAGGTCCTGTGGGAAGAATCACAGGAATGAGAGAAATGACGCTCCAAGAAACAAAATGGCTGACTGTTTTGTTAGGTCAGGCCAGTGATGGAACGAGCGAGATTGATCCATTACCATGAGGGCCAGGATTTTTTCCTGGCAATAACTGTTCAGTATAATTCGGGCTGTGGTGGAATTATTGTAATCAAAAGGAGAGACTTTTAGATTTCTTCAAAACAATCAACTTTATTATTTAATTACTGCAGTAATGGAGCTGGTCGGTAATCACCCCTGGATGTGATCACTGAGAACTCAACGAGCTGGTTCGAGGCACAGCATTTTATAGCAAAGTCCATCCTCCTTCAGTCTACATGACAAACAACAGATGTATGGAATGGGTCACAMGGTTAAGATTTGCATGAAAGATACTTATAATTCACAGCAGACAGTATCTGCTGTAAAAACAGTTGTCATTGTGTAGAAACCAGGGTCTGTCCCCCAACTCCATCCTGGAGCCATCTCCCCCTGGTACCCCAGTACAGAAACATTAACTCATGTTCTGGAATGCGGTATCACCCAAAGACATTGTAAATCTTCTAGAGGCCCATCCTCAGTAGAACACACACAGATGAGCGTTCTAACAACCACTTATTCTGTTGCATAAAACAGCCATTTGATGCAATAACAGCCTTATAACATAATCTTGTAATTTCTACCATAGGGCTCAGAGATTTTCCTTGTCAGGCCAATTGGTCAACAAAATCTCCTGCTAACATGACTCATCTGCATGAACAACATGACATTACATCTTATGAATAGGAGGGAGGTGCAATGTCAATATTTGATAACTATAATGTCACTTAATTGTGAAGCTTCAATTGTGAATCTGAATGTCATGTTTGATTCAAAGCCAATGAGAAGAGCTGTTGAATCTAAAGAAGTACCACTCATATTCATGATATACAGTTACTTATAAATTCACCACAGAGACATTGATTTTTTGAAGATGTTTCATTCTGCTCTGGTTACTATTACCAATTAGTAGAAACCAATTTGCATAATCAAATTTTAAAAAACGAGTCCATATCAAAGATTGCAACAATAACACACTAATAGATGTAATGATATTTGGTTTATGTAGTATCTTTAGATAGAAGAAAAATGTCATTAATGATAGAAAGTAACGCAGACATAATCTGCAGTAGGTTTATAATCCTAAACTCCTAAACCAATGCTATCGTGGCGAAAATTCAAGAGAGCATCACAGGCAACAGTAGAATTCATTGTGATCACGAATTTGTTTCCCTGTGACATCTGCTGTGTTCACTGCTAATAGCTGGGCTTTATCCACAGGGCAATGTTTGAAGGATTTAGCTCAGCGCTGCACTGTGAGTTCAGTCAACTATGAAGGCAGCTCCTCGCTAGCTAACCCTGATGAAGTGCAAGACAAGTCAGGACAAATTGTTTGAAGTCGGCGAGTAGAAAGGAATACGAATGAGATTAGATAAAGCTCTGGACAGACGTGGGAGCCACGTCTTTCAATGAACAAATACGGAATGATGGGTGAAGGGTTCGGTGCGTTTGCACATACGGAATCAATCACATAAAATAGTAAAGTAATCCATAACGCCAAAACACATAGGCTAGGCTACAGTACCACGCACGCACGCACGCACGCACGCACGCACGCACGCACGCACGCAACGCACGCACGCACGGCACGCACGGCACGCACGCACGCACGCACGCACGCACGCACGCACGCACGCACGCACGCACGCACGCACGCACGCACGCACGCACGCACGCACGCACGCACGCACGCACGACGCACGCACACGCACGCACACGCACGCACGCACGCACGCACGCACGCACGCACGCACGCACACACACACACACACCACACACACACACACACACACCACACACACGTAATACATGCACCTGTGAAGAAAACATAGCCAGTAATCTCTGTAACAACATCAAATCAAATCAAATTGTATTTGTCACATAAGCCAAAGGGGGAGCGACAATGTAAAATAGTCCGGGTGGCCAGACTATTTACCACCAATCCACATGTACTACGGTCCTCAACAAGGATTTAGATACTATAGGTTACCGGGTCCATATTGTCTGGTTTTCTGCTAACCATTGGGCTATAACAACAGTCCAGGTCAACTAATCAATCCCCACAACCTAGCACCTTTATGAAAAGACGTGATAAAGAGTGCTCAGATATCACAGCCACGGCTCTAGCTCCTCCAACACAGAGACAACCAAAGATTGGCCGTCGGCCATGAGGAGGCACATTCCAGGTGATTACCGAACAGCGGTTAGTTACACGGTCTCTTCCCTCAAGACACTATTCTTTCTTTCTGCAGGGAGGAGAAGCGAGAGAGAGAGAATGATGGAGAGAGATAGAGAAAAAATAAAAATATACGTTTTTCAGTTGCACACCGTGCGGCCCTGGCTATTTTTAAAGCTGACACAGAAACCATTCGACCACAATTATCTCTATTACTACATCCATCATTATCGCCGGAGGGAGGGATGTACGTGGTCGGGGGTGGTGGTGGATGCTAGTAAGTGAACAATTCTCTCTCTCCCTCTCTCCCTCTCTCCCTCTCTCCCTCTCCCTCTCCCTCTCCCTCTCCCTCTCCCTCTACCTCTCTCTCTCTACCTCTCTCTCTCCCTCTACCTCTCCCTCTCCCTCTACCTCTCCCTCGCTCTCTCGCTCTCTCTCTACCGCTCTCTCTTTTTCTCTCTACTCTCTCTCTACCTCCCTCACTCCTTTTTCTCTCTCTCTCCTACTCTTCATGGCGAGTTTAAATCCCTCTCTTTCCCCCCTCTCACCCCTCTCTCTTTCTCTCTCTTTCCCTTACTCTCCCTCCCTCCCTCTCTCTATMTCTCTCTTACTCTTCATGGCAAGTTTAAATCCCTCTCTTTCTTCTCGATCTCTCTTGGCAGATGTTTTTAGTAGTCCACTTGTTGCCCTGTCCTGCCCTGTGCTGGTGGCTGACTTGCCAGCCGGGTCAAGAAGAGCAAATGGAACATCACACAGCTCAATCATACCTTCAGCTATAGCTCTGGTGCCACCATGTTYTATCTATAGGTTAATCACCATGACCCTGGATTGAATGTTAAGCCATTTTATTMTATGTGACATTAGAGGGAGGGCAGCGGGCATATAATATATTGGGAGGTGATTCTATCTACTTTGTTCTGATTTCTTTGGTCCAGACAGGGCAAGTGACCTGCGTGTTAATTTACTTAGTTTTTTTTCTTTCTATTTGCCACTTTGATCTATGCATTTTTCATAAACAATCTGAATCTAATCCTCCTCCCATTTGTCATCTTAAGTGGTTTCATGACCCTGTAAGTTCCATTTAGAGGGAGAGGCATGCATACTCACGGTCTGGGYAGAGAACAGAGTTCCTAAGGGCTGTGGCAAATTGCTTTCAATATCTCGTTTTTCTCTTTCAATCAGAGCCACTACAGCGCAGCAGCTTTCAGTGCCTGGAAAGGCATGTCTTGGGTATGACCTAAAATTGTCATCTTTTAAAATCAGTCCCTTTATCACTCTGGGAGATGCATTCATGCTCCCTGTGTTTCAAACTTTTCTGGCTCATTTTGGAAATATTCTGAGATATTCATATATTCGGAAACTATAGGCAAAGAAATGCATCTAGGAATGCCATTTTGTGGCGAAGTACTGAAAGTGTACAATTGAGCTTCACATATAATATGAAGCGTTTTCTTGCCAAACACGATGCAAAACTAAAAGGTAGCAACAATAACAACGAGAGTGTACTTTGAGTGAAAATGTCATTTTGTGACCTACTTCCCTAACGGTGTTATAAACAGAGACATATTATGGGCAATTTAAACAATTAAAAATGCCCTCCAGCGATTGTTTAACTTTTTTCTGTTGAAAAGTGATATCCCATTGAAGTACTAAGTCATTTGAAAATGACTGCAAGAGAAATATAAGTGCCCTTGCCAAAGGGACTAAGTGGTCATAGTTAACACATTAGACAGAATGAACACATGCTGACTTCAGTGATAAAAAAAAACAAAGAATAAATAACATCGCTGAATTCAACCCCTCAGAAGGTAAATCTCAGAACTACCCTTCAAAAACAACGTCAACGAAGTTTGTGTATCACGAGATAGGTAAGTTTGTCCTGAGAATAGTAAACCAAGATTGACATGATTCTTTTTTATTTTTTTATTCATGTGATGCAAATAATGAGCTTCACACAATTACCACAAACAACAAGCAACCAGGCAATAAATTAGCTTCTCGTACAAAGAAGGCTAAACTCATAAAAATAACACCCACTGGTAATATACAAGCATTAAAAAGTTTTTTGTTACTGTAAATCTATAAAGTTTTGACATCTATAAAGTTCTTCCCACACACTGGTAAGTAGGCAGACTTTCACAAACATAGAATGACCAATTACATAAATCTCTCATCTGTAAATTTAGACCTGCTTTTCTCATAATGATTTAAGTTTCACACATAAACTATGAGACAGGGTTCAGCTGCTAGACAGAGTTTTAATTAGCAAACAAAGCGATTTAACTCTTCAGTTTTCAGGGACATGGAAAAAGTGACCCTTACATAAAGGGCCCTATTTTGACAAGGCAAGAAAGGCGCTAGATCCTAATACGCAGTGCTTGTAGTGGATTCTATTGAGGTGCCTAATTCTGTGGTGTGTGTGTGCGTACGAACACATTTTCTTCTATGTATTTAGGTAACGCTATGGAGTTACCCCGGCCTGTACCTGAATACCCGTGCTACACCAGCAGCAGAGGCCTCTGGGAGGAGGAGGAGCCACCCACACTGCATCCCCTATGAGATCACACATAACAAATTGGCACTAATTTCAGGAAGATGGCCRCCTAGTCTCTGGCCCTGTATCGATTTCCCGCCTCCTTCTGCCTTCTGGACACATGCAGCCATCAGGGACAAAGTGGGACGATGCTCACTGCTCACGTCTGATGAAGAGCAGGCAGCAGACGG
This sequence comes from Salvelinus sp. IW2-2015, assembly GCF_002910315.2. NCBI lineage: Eukaryota > Metazoa > Chordata > Actinopteri > Salmoniformes > Salmonidae > Salvelinus > Salvelinus sp. IW2-2015. The sequence goes on along the minus strand of NC_036871.1, from coordinate 12,834,848 downwards.
ACAGTACAGATGGGAGAGGCTTGGCTATAAATAGGGATGACATCTAGAAGCCGGATGGTTGACTGGAGAACAACACTGAGATCCCACCACCAGAAACGGAAATCCTTAAGGGGTCAAGTTGAATTAAATACGAATAAGGATACGTTATACATTTAAACAACCAGGCGGAGGTTGAATGAAGAGAGGATGAGCTTCGTATCTATCTTATATGCACGGATGGTAATCCTGACATAGCGTACGGTACGTTTTCATTCTTGAGTTTGAGGGAGTTCTTGCTACCTATGACTGAGAAGTATATGTTCATTCTAGAGTATGAGGGAGTTGTTGATGACTATGAGTGCAGAGATAATTCCACACTATTGTTACCTTCTGAGGGCGGCCTGTGTGACACTCTTGWTGTTTGCAATATCTAATTTGAGATACACATACAGTATTTCATATTATTGGTTGGAGCAAACAATATCTATTATTGTTTCTCAGCCCTGCCATCCTCTGCCTTTCCATATCTCTGCAGTGCATCTCACACTTACCCCTGTTTCTTCTGCCTATCAATGACAGTTTCCTATCTATACCACCTAGCTACCACCCAAAGAGACACAACAACGGGAATGAATCCATTCACCAACCACTGCCTGCTATTCTAGGCGTACCCCTAATTAAGCATCTAGCTTAATTAGACAATTTACTGGGTAATTAGTAGGCAATTARCTGACATCTCTCTGATCTTTGCAGTACTGACTGCTTTGACAGCTCGGGCTCTGTGATATACGCTCTGGGTCCTCGCCAGCCTATGGCCATTTTCACTTATACTGCAGCGCAGTGGGGCGGAAATGGCACCTTGGTGCTTTGCCTGATTAAATATAATGTAACTGCAGGGGATACACATCTGTTTCATGGCCTGGAACATCCTTCCCATCCCATTTCACCGGCTCCACCGGGAACAGTTTTGACCACTGTTGACAGTCTGACAACGCCATCAAGAAATGCCCATGATCATCCAGCATAATTGTGCTGTAATGACAGGGGAGATGGGTAGACGAGGAAATGTAGAACCAAGCACTAGGACTTCCAAAATGSCCTTTTAGGTACGTTAATGTTGGGAGGAAACGTCTTGATCCTTACTCATGTGATCATGTAGGTTGATTCTTTGACCTGTCTATGCTGTGTGTGCGTTTGCATTATTCAGTTGCATGTGTGTGAGAGACTATACTATACTGAACAAAAATATGAATGCAACATGCAACAGTTTCAACGATTTTACTGAGTTACAGTTCATACGGCTGAAGTCGGACGTTTACATACACCTTAGCCAAATATATTTAAACTCAGTTTTTCCACAATTCCTGACATTTAATCCTTGATAAAATTCCCTGTCTTAGGTCAGTTAGGATCACCACTTCATTTTAAAAATGTAAAATGTCAGAATAATAGTAGAGAGAATGATTTATTTCAGCTTTTATTTMTTTCATCACATTCCCAGTATGTCAGAAGTTTACATACACTCAATTGGTATTTGGTAGCATTGCCTTTAAATTGTTTAACTTGGGTCAAACATTGTGGGTAGCCTTCCACAAGCTTCCCACAATAAGTTGGGCGAATTATGGCCCATTCCTTCTGACAGAGCTGGTGTAACCGAGTCAGGTTTGTAGGCCTCCCTGCTCGCACACGCTTTTTCAGTTCAGCCCACAAATGTTCTATAGGCTTGAGGTCAGGGCTTTGTGATGGCCACTCCAATACCTTGACTTTGTTGTCCTTAAGCCATTTTGCCACAGCTTTGGAAGTATGCTTGGTGTCATTGTCCATTTGGAAGACCCACTTGCGACCAAGCTTTAACTTCCTGACTGATGTCTTGAGATATTGCTTCAATATACCCACATAATTTTATTTCCTCATGATGCCATCTATTTTGTGAAGTGCACCAGTCCCTCCTGCAGCAAAGCACCACAACATGATGCTGCCACCCCCATGATTCACCGTTGGGATGGTGTTCTTCGGCTTGCAAGCGTCCCCCTTTTTTCTCCAAACATAATGATGGTCATTATGGCCAAACAGTTCTATTTTTGTTTCATCAGACCAGAGGATATTTCTCCAAAAAGTACGATCTTTGTCCCCATGTGCAGTGGCAAACCGTAGTCTAGCTTTTTTGGGGAGGTTTTGGAGCAGTGGCTTCTTCCTTGCTGAGTGGCCTTTCAGGGTATGTTSGATATAGGACTCGTTTTACTGTGAATATAGATGCTTTTGTACCTTTTCACAAGGTCCTTTGCTGTTGTTCTGGGATTGATTTGCACTTTTTGCACCAAACTGCGTTCATCTCTAGGAGACAGAACGCGTCTCCTTCCTGAGCAGTATGACGGCTGTGTGGTCCCATGGTGTTTATACTTGTGTACTATTGTTTGTACAGATGAGCGTGGTACCTTCATGCGTTTGRAAATTGCTCGCAAGGATGAAGCAGACTTGTGGAGGTCTACAAGGTCTTGGCTGATTGAGGTCTTGGCTGATTGTTTTTGATTTTCCCAATAAGTCAATGAGGTTGAAGGTAGGCCTTGAAATACATCCACAGGTACACCTCCAATTGACTCAAATTATGTAAATTAGTCTATCAGAAGCTTCTAAAGCCATGACATCATTTTCTGGAATTTTCCAAGCTGTTTAAAGGCACAGTCAACTTAGTGTATGTAAACTACTGTCCCACTGGAATTGTGATACAGTGAATTATAAGTGAAATAATCCGTCTTGTAAACAATTGTCATGCACAAAGTAGATGTCCTAACTGACTTGCCAAAACTATAGTTTGTTAACAAGAAATGTGAGGGGGGGGGGTTGAAAAACGAGTTTTAATGACTCCAACCTAAGTGTATGTAAACTTCCGACTTCAACTGTATAAGTAAATCAGTCAATTGAAATCAATTCATTAGGCCCTAAGCTATGGATTTCACATGACTGGGCAGGGGCACAGCCATGGGTGGGCCTGGGAGGGCATAGGCCCACCCACTTTGGAGCCGTGCCCAGCCAATCAGAATAAGTTTTTCCCCTCAAAAGGGCTTTATTAAAGACAGAAATACTCCTCAGTTTCATCAGCTGTCCCAGTGGCTGGTCTCAGATGACCCCGCAGGTAAAGAAGCTGGATGTGAAGGTCCTGGGCTTGAATGGTTACAAGTGGTCTGCTGTTGTGAGGCCGRTTGGACGTACTGCCAAATTCTCTAAMATTWCTTTGGAGGTCGGCTTTTGGTARATTTKGGRAAACTAACATTMAATTCTCTGGCAACAGCTSTGRTGGACATTCCTGCAGTCAGCATGCCAATTGCATGCTCCCTCAAAACTTGAAACATCTGTGTCATTTTGTTGTGTGACAAAACTTCACATTTTAGAGTGACCTTTTATTGTCTCCAGCTAAGGTGCACCTGTATAATGATCATGCTGTTTAATCAGTTTTTTAATATGCCACACCTGTCAGGTGGATGGATTATCTTGGCAAAGGAGAAATGCTCACTAACAGGGATGTAAACAAATTTGTGCAGAAAATTTGAGAGAAATAAGCTTTTTGTGCGCATGGAACATTTCTGGGATCTTTTATTTCAGCTCATGAAACATGGGACCAACACTTGTTGCATTTTTATTTTTGTTTAGTGTATATGTTCATGTGTGCAGTCTGCGGTAAATCCATGTTCTAAAGAAACATATCCACCTTTACTATTGCAATCATTCAGTTCGATTTGATGAATCGCAAGGGGAGAGGAAACTTGGATATGTTTGTGTGTGTGGGGTGAGAGTGGTGTCTCATGAACTCCAGCCAATGACCCGCACATGAAACAAAAACAAACTTAATTCATTATCTCTCTGTTTTAAACCTGTCGATGAAAGCCGCTCATGACTCCAGTTCAGTTTGATCAGTGAGACCTCCTGGATGGGAGCCAAGGCAGCCCGTCATTTTGTATTATTTGTATTTAACCTTTATTTAACTAGGCAAGTCAGTTAAGAACAAATTCTTATTCATAATGACTGCCTACCAAATGGRAAAAGGCCTCCTGCGGGGACGGGGTCTGGGATTAAAAATATAATAAAAATATAGGACAAAACACACGTCACGACAAGAGAGACACCACAACGCTACATAAAGAGAGACTAAGACAACAACATAGCATGGCAGCAACACATGACAACAACATGGTAGCAGCACAAAACATGGTACAAACRTTATTGGGCACAGACAACAGAACAAAGGGCAAGAAGATAGAGACAACAATACATCACGTGAAGCAACCACAACTGTTTCCATGATTGAGTCTTTGCATGAAGAGATGGAGAWAAAACKGTTAATTTTGACTGTTTTTTTGCAGCTCATTCCAGTCGTTAGCGTTAGCTGCAGCAAACTGAAAATAGGAGTGACCCAGGGATGTGTGTGCTTTGGGGACCTTTAACAGAATGTGACTGGCAGAACGGGTGTTGTATGTGGAGGAGGAGGGTTGCAGTAGGTATCTCAGATAGGGGGGAGTGAGGCCTAAGAAGGTTTTATAAATAAGAATCAACCAGTGGGTCTTGCGACGGGTATACAGAGTTGACCAGTTTACAGAGGAGTATAGAGTGCAGYGATGTGTCCTATAAGGAGCATTGGTGGCAAATCTGATGGCCGAATAGTAAAGAACATCTAGCCGCTCGAGAGCACCCTTACCTGACGATCTATAAAGCGTTTAACACAAAATCCTGGGAGGGGCCAGCTGAGTATAAGACTGTATCATCTGCATATAAATGGATGAGAGAGCTTCCTACTGCCTGAGCTATGTTGTTGATGTAAATTAAGAAGAGCGTGGGGCCTTGGATCAAGCCTTGTGGTTCTCCCTTGGTGACAGGCAGTGTCTGAAACAGTAGATTTCTGATTTTATACACTGCACTCTTTGAGAGAGGTAGTTAGCAAACCAGGCCAAAGACCCCTCARAGACACCAATACTCATTAGCCGGGCCCACAAGAATGGAATGGTCTACTGTATCAAAAGCTTTGGCCAAGTCAAAAAAATAGCAGCTCAACATTGCTTAGAATCAAGGGCAATGGTGACATAATTTAGGACCTTTAAGGTTGCAGTGACACATCCATAACCTGGGAAACCAGATTGCATACCAGAGAGAATACTATAGACATCAAGAAAGCCAGTTAGWTGATTATTGACAAGTTTTTCCAACACAGGGCAAAATAGAAATTGGCCTATAACAGTTAGGATCAGCTTGATCCCCTCCTTTAAATAAAGGATGAACTGTGGCTGCCTTCCAAGCAATGGGAACCTCCCCAGAAAGGAGAGACAGATTAATAAGGTCAGAGATAGGCAATGATAGGGGMAGCAACCTTAAAGAAGAAAAGGTCTAAACCATCTGACCCAGATGTTTAAGGAGCTCCTGTAGCACCTTGGAGTCAGTGACCGCCTGCAGGGAGAAACTTTGTAGCGGGGCGGGGGAAAAATAGGGAGGAGCATCGGGGCTAGTCGCATTAGAAGGGGTGGGAGATKAGGAAATGTTGGACAGGCATTGTGGCATGGCTGAGTCAAATAGGAATCCTGACTTAATGAAGTGGTGATTAAAGAGCTCAGCATGTGCTCCTTGTCAGTAACAACCACATCATCAACATTAAGGGACATGGGCAGCTGTGAGGAGGAGGGTTTATTCTCCAGGTCTTTAAACGTTTTCCAGAAYTTCTTGGGGTTAGACCCACAGAGAGAGAACTGCTCCTTAAAGTAACTAACTKTGGCCTTCCGGATAGCCTGAGTGCACTTATTTCTCATTTGGTTGAATGAGAGCCAGTCAGCCTGAGTATGTGTRCGCCAAGCCTTTTGCCAAATTTAGGTCTTGGTCAGGTGGTTTAAGCATGTCCCAATTTAGGTCACCTAATAGGACAAATTTAGACTTCTTGTAAGGGGCCAAGCGAGAGCTTAGGGAAGGCAGGGTGCAGGCCGGTGTTGATGGTGGACGATAACACCCAGCAACAGTTAAACTGAAAGTTTAATGCTTAAAACCAGCAAATCAAATTGTTTGGGGACAGACTTGGTGGAGACAACCGAGCACTGAAGCTGTTGCTTGGTAAAGATTGCTACTCCACCGCCTTTGGAAGATCTGTCTTGCCGAAAAAGGTTATAACCAGAAAGGTTAACATCCGTGTTCAAAACACTCGTACWTAACCACGTCTCAGTAATGACCAACACGTCTGGATTGGAGCTGTGAACCCACATTTTCAATTGATACATGTTAGCTAATAAGCTACTAGTGTTAACGTGCAGAAAACCCAGGCTTTTACAAGAGCAGAAGTCAGTGAAGAAGATATCAGAGCACAAGTCAGAATTGGTGCTAGCAATAGTAGATGGGCCAGGCTGTACATGCACATTTCCAGATATGATAAGCAGTAATACAATCAGGGCACGGCAGAGGACAGGGAGAGCTCTGCAGTGTTGATTTATGACATTTAAATGACATTTRAATGGCAACAAGATCATATTGTACAGCAATTTTATCAGGTAACATGAATACAAAGCCGGCAAGAGGTGGTTAGAATAGGATGGGAGGCCAAGAGTCCATGTAAGCAATAGAGAGTCAGAGTCCCGAGTGTGGGAACAAACATAGTCTGTCCCACGGTTGGGTAAACAAGCAAGTTTACCCAACTCTCCCTCCTTGGGAGACGTGAAAGTCCTGTAAGCAGTAAGTCACACACACACACACACACACACACACACACACACACACACACACCAGTTAGAGAGGCTAATTGAGCCGTAAGGGTTCAAACCTCTTCAGATCCATGTGCTCCAGCTTCACAAGACCCAGTGAATCTACCTGGGATCGTCTCATCACATCAATCGAGGATAGAACTGGTCAATGTTCAGGACCGCGACCCCTTCAACAGCAGCCCAAGCTGCTTGACTGTCATGTCACTCAGTGAGGAGATGTGGTTGAGACAGGGTTTACCACCAGGTTTACCAGGACTCTGGTCTGATCCCTATGTCCTTGATTTACATCCCACGGTAGAAGCAATCCTCGCCAGAAGGGAAAAAAACATTTACATATGCAATGTAGTTCATTAATTATAATGAATGGAAGTGCCGCCTGCAAGTTTAAGCGAGTGGGCTTCCGCTGTATCGCGCCATACGGCAATTAGCTATTCCGCACACGCACACCGTGTTAGGATATTTCCATATCCACTGTGACAATCAGGCCATGCGCCCTGAATGCTATCGACGCGGAGCGGCTGGAGTGTTGCGATCGGGGGGGAGCGCTTGGCGGGTGGGGGGAGAACAGGATATTAAAAAGAAGTCCCTCATGTTTAGGGTATAATGATGGAACAGAGGAGCACTGTTGACACAGTACTTTCTTTATCCTTCTCAGGGAGAGAGACAGGAGAGGCGCAGTGCAATAGTTTGACACACAAAGCACACAATAGAGTGCAATATGATTTCTGTTTACAGAGATATGAGCTGGGGGCGAGCTGCTGCGCTGCTGGTAAGCAGGAGCTATTGGGGAATAGTAAGGCACATGGCACTGACATTGACCAGTATGAAGAGCAAAAGAGCGGTAGCGAGTGAAAAATGTAACACAACGCTACTGTACACATTCCAAATCAAATCCAATTTTTATTTCGAGAGCACATTTCTTACAGGGGCTGTATTTCAAAGTGCTTGACAAATAAAATGAGTCACTGAGAGGGAGGAAGTGAGGTTAAAAATATGGATTTTGGCCAAAGGCTAACTTGCAAACAGAGTCCAAGGCGTTTTAATGTATTTGTCGTGAAAATACATCTACAGGTTCCATGTGAGTAGGGTGTTTTTCAATGCTCAAGGACATGTACAGGTTAGTTAAGTAGTAAAGCCTGCACAGTAGGATCTATACAGCACATGCCTTGGAATGTGGACTCAACTTTAGAACACTTTCAGGGTGAAGGAAAATGCCTGAAAAACATTGATACTCGTTAAACTATCCCTCTAAGTAGTGTTTAAAGGGATAAACAGACATGATGTTGAGAGGCAGGCTAGTTGCAACTGTAATAATCACTTTAGATAAAAAATTKAAAAGAATTGAAAACACAAATAAATCCAATGTCTATTGAATTACTCTTAGTGGTTGGACCATCATCCAGGAGTGTGCTTCTTGAAAAACTGTCACTCTTAGCACTATAGATTCAAGTCCTTATTTATTATTTTTCAGGCAGAAATCTATTTCTTAATTTAATTTGAAAGCTTGGCGAGACTTCCACCAATTAGTCATAATAGATTTTTTTWAACCGTTCGGGAAAAGCATGGCACCTTTTGGCCTAACCAAATACTCAACCGTCTGGTAACAGATTTCCACTCAATTTTATACGAGATAATAATTTCTTCACCACAGTCAGAGAAAAAAAAACTTAATGTGAGGTTGCACCTGATGCACTACCCTAATTGTTGCTATAGCGATGCCTTACACAACTCCGAACAAGCGCTCCTTGTTTGGTCTCTCTTTTTTCAGCAAATTTCCATTTCTAACTTCACTAATAAAGAGCTGCCAGCGAGAACAGAGCAAACAGATGTTACTGATTAATTTCCCCATCACTAGAATTAGAAAGTAAATTAAAACAAAAGATTTTCTGCTGGAGCTCAATAAGCAACTAATGGCTCTCTCTCTCTCTGTCTTCTTTCTCTTTTTTTTTCACTCTCCTGTCAAGAGCAAATGTTACATTGCTAACAAGGCAGATGCCTCTTGTTCTAATGGGAGCGTGTTGGTTTAGCTGGAGTGTCTGCCRCCTGACGGGAGCTCATTACCGGGGAGCGTGTTTGCGTGTGAGGAGCSCTTTATTGCATTCCTTTATGAGTTATTAGGGCTTTATTAATGCACACGTCTGTGGATGGAGGCTGCTTTTATGTGCTACCGTTATGACTTATCGGAGCCTTGGCCATGGCTAGACAGGCTCAAAGACAAGACACAGAGACACGCAACGGTCTGTTCATACCGCTTAGACACTCAACACTGCTGTAACACTGTGAAACGTTTGCATGCACACGTATGTCAAAAACATCAGCGTTGCCAAAAACGTCAGTGTTGCTCCTCGATTTGTCGCTAGAAGTCGCTAGATGACGTTTTGCCGTTGCTGCGATGACGTCACGGCACCAATTTGCCTTGCTGTGGCACAACTGYGGTCCCCCGATGTAGCGTTTTCGCTGCACACCACCTCTCCTTRTGCTTCTATGCCTGCATGTGCGCCATTGCTGCAACTTCTGTTGCACAGACAGCTTCTCCCACTCTCGTTTGCTGCAGAATTGAGTGGGTAAAGTTGCTAAATGCTATCAAAACCATAGAAATCATCTGTTTCAAAACTCCCCAAAGGCAACCTGAAAAGTAGCTGGATTTGTCGCTAGTCTCTTTTACCAATACCTCGCTGGAGGGGTCTGAAAACTTGGTAAATATAGCGACAATGTCGCTAAATTGGCAACACTGCACACACATACACACACACACGGACGACCATTAACAGCATACTTCTAATGTGCATGTGTGCATCTCTCTCTCTCTGTCTGTCTGTACCTTGTCCAGTCCAAAAGTCTTGGTGAGAGCGAAGCCCCAACCCTGTTGGAAAGCCCTGCGGATCATGGCCGTGCTGGTGGTGGGGGGAGCACTGGCCAGGCCAAAGGGGTTCGGGAAGGTGATGCCACACATCTCTACACTGATGTCCACCGTGTCGATGGCACAGTTGAACAGAGGCAGCGCGGGGGTGCTGTCCACTGTCTGGCCGTAGAGGGACTGTAGGGAACAGAAGCAGAATTGCAACAGGTTTTATGAAGGCATTATCATAATTGTTGTAGTCATCATGATTATTGGCTGTGCGGTATTCATTAGGCACCAAATAGGGTAAAAACAGACAAACAGGGAGGGACTAGCTGGACATGCCAACAAGAAATGTTTCCATTCTAAAACGTTTTGCTACGGTGTGCAGTAATGAATACGACTCCATTCAACTCTGCAGCGGGTCATAGTTGTCCCACCCACCTGGAGGTACTTGTGGATGTGCCAGGAAGCCTGCTTTCCGTCATTGACAGACTCCACTGTGGTGTTGGCCAGGCCTGCGATGTCTCCGCCAGCGAACACCCAAGGCTCACTGCTCTGCATGGTCTCAAGGTCTAGGTCTGGAGTGCCCCAGCGGTTCAGCTTGATGGGAGCCATGGCATCCTGGACTGTTTAGAACGAGACATAACAGACATGGTTAATATGACATTATTACAATAGACAGAYGTCCCCAAAGTTCAGGGGTCAGCACATAGCAGCGGGAAGATGTTTGGGGGTTGGAGTGCTGCGACGATGGTGGGAGAGGGGTATTTCTCGCCGTGCTGCAGATGGCTGTATCGGTTTGCTAATACAGGAGTAGTAAAGGCCCAGTGAAAAGTTTGGTGAAAAGTAGTGCACTTTTTTATATTCTTCTTTTCTTTTCAGGGGGTGCTGCAGCACCTTGAGCACCCCTACTTCCTGGGTTAGCAGGTTGTGTTATATTCGTACAGGAGCAGAATAATGAATGTGTGTACTGTATAAGACATCACAGGGGGGATATTTGATATACTGTAACTTATTCTTTATTGATACTGTCCCCTTTTGCACACTGGTACCGCATTGGACTGATAGTCCATGACACTTGTAAGTGGAGGGTCCATCACACATGCCCCCCCCCCCCCCATTTACTGTAGGAAGGCTGTGGAGTGTGACATGTCAGAGACTCCTGAGATCTTCTTAAATAACATCACTTCTTCCACAGACCTCCACTCTATCTCTCTGGAGAAAACTCCACTGACAGATGCTGATTGTGAGCTCCATTAGTGAGAAGATCCATGCTGTCATTGGGCCTCTGCCAGGCAAGACCTACACACACACATTACAGACAGACGACGACAGACAGACAGAACAGACAGACAGACAGACAGACAGACAGACAGACAGACAGACAGACAGACAGACAGACAGACAGACAGACAGACAGACAGACAGACAGACAGACAGACACCTTTAGATATTTGTCATGTTCTTGACACACCGCACCCCCTGCAGATTGCAGGGCCTATTTTCTGCCGATCTCAGCCTTTTTGTTCTCCCTGACGAGTCATTGACTGCCTCCTCTGTGAGCTGGTGATTCATACTGTACATCTACTAGCCAGGTAAGAATATAGTGGTATTTATCAATTAGTCCACTATCTGCCACTATCTAATCTGCTATCAGCATTTATTAGTCCTCTACTTTACTGTACAATGACTAAGTTGAAACTCACTGTATCTGAGATTTTTGATAACAGATAGTGATACCGAGAGACTGGTCAAGGCAACTTCCAGTAGGCTATGTAGCCAACTATACAGTATATGACATACAGTGAGCTCCAAAAGTGTTGGGGCAGTGACAAWTTTTTGTTGTTGTTTTGGCTCTGTACTCCAGAACTTTTGATCTGAAAGGATTCAATCAATATGAGGTTAAAGTGCAGACTGTCAGCTTTAATKTGAGGGTATTTTCATCCATATCGGGTGAACCGTTTAGAAATTACAGCASTTTTTGTAYATATTCCCCCCATTTTAGGGGACCAAAAGTATTGGGACAAATTCACTTATATGTGTATTAAAGTAGTCAAARGTTTAGTATTTGGTCCCATATTCATTGCACGCAATGACTAGATMAAGCTTGTGACTATACACAAACGCACAAATATCATATCTCCCCCAACATTGCTAACCTCCCCTGTAATTGAAATGGTGAGAGGTWAGCATGTCTTGGGGGTATGATATTTGTGTGTCTGTCTCTCACTCATCGTTATTCACGATTCATTCAGGAATATCCTGCGATGCAGTGCCCTAGACCACTGCGCCACCCGGGAGGCCCGACAGTCTGCACTTCACCCTCATTGTCATTGTATCATTTCAAATCCAAAGTGCTGGAGTACAGAGCCAAAACAACAACAATTGTCACTGTCCCAATACTTTTGGAGCTCACTGTGTACATTATGCAAAATACATGACATTCAACAACCAATCATCTATGTAAGTATTAATAGAGTATGTGAGTGTCAAATATTGTCAAGCGAAAGATATAAAACATTCTAATAGCTGCCTCCTGTTTAGGCTAATATTTGGTTGTCTGTAGACTAGGTTCAATCACCCAAAAGGTCTGGATGATCTCAACAACAAACACAATAATCAACACGATCCTCTCATTTCCAGCTTATGGGTTGTAACCAGCCCTCCTCCCTCTGTGGGTGATTCGTATCACACACCCTGCTGAAATCTACAATCTGTATAAGTACAGATAAGTGGAGCCGCAGAGAGGTCAGAGATCTCAAACTCAATTCCTGAAAGGGCTGGTGTTTGTTTTTGTTCCAGCCCAGCACTAACACATCTGATTCAGCTAATAAAGGTTTTTATTGAGGACAAATTCTTTGTTTATTAGCTAGATGAAGCGTGTTAGTGCTTGGTTATAACAAAAACATGCACACTCACTGGCCCTCCAGAAATGACATTTGATATCTCCGAGTGCTCTATTTCTCTATAGATCGGTGTGAAAGAAATCCCATACAGAGTTTCCAGATACGTGACAGGCCACCATACAGGCAAAGGGAAGTATGGAGAATGGATTCTGGGGAGAGCGATGAGTGCCCTCTCCCGGCAGGCTGTCTGCTGGGGCATTAACACTGTAGCTAATMTCTTACAAGACCTTGGCTGCCGCAGATGACAGAGATCGCTTAATGCGAGGTCAGTGTGGATTTGGATGAAATGCCTGGCACGTTCTTGTATGGTACGTTTAGTGTAGAGGTGTTCGGTGACTGAAAAATCTTGATTAGACCACACCTAAAGTGGAGCTGTATTTCAACGTAATGTATTGTCATGTATTTTAGTGTAATGCATATTTAGGGACTGATAATCAACATTCTGCCAGTACTCTGCCAGTTATGTCGGTATTCTGTTTTATCAGGTCAATCCTTYAACAGTCACTTCTAAGGGTACTTCAATAAAGGGGGCATGTTTGAGCATTCCCCTTCTGTCAGACCTGATTCGCCTTCTCTCAGACCTTACTTTGAGGGTCAGTCAGCATGGAGCCGAAGGCGCTGATGATATAATCGGCTTTGAGACGGACGATCTGGTCCTCGTCCTCCAGCCATTCGCCGCGCTCCGTCTGCTCGGTGCGGCAGAACTGCAGGCCGGCCACTCGGCCGTTCTTCATGATGACCTCACGGGGGAACAGGAAGGGAAGAAACTCACACTTCTCCTCCTTGGCCAGCTCCATCTGAGGAAATGGAGAATTTTTATTTGTATTTTTATATGATCTTTTTTCCTCAGTTTCCCCTAAGATCCCAACTTCACAGCCTGCAGGACTTTCAAGGATGAAATGTGTTTTGAAACATGACAAAAGACATTTAGATGTGATGTTGATGCCACATTTAATGCAGTTTAATATCCCTGAGTCTAAGGGCCTGGGGCTGGGTTTCTACTAACCAAACATATGGAATTGTTTTAAGATGGCCATACCAAGGATCATTTAGCTTTTTGAATTTACAGACCGCTGTAGCCACATAAAAAAAATACAGTACTTACTATAGAATTCTGTAGTAAACTCGTATTATACTGTAGTATGCCTCGATCGAGTAGTGCTTACTTTAGAATTTTGGGATCAATTGGACTACTAGCTTTGTCAATGTGGTTTTGAACGTGTTAACCTTGGGAAGCTCTAAGGTTCAGCCAATCGCCGCGCTCCGAAAAGTCCGTCTTTGTTTTGGGTTATCAACAGATTCAGCGATTCAGAGGTTTTGACCTTACCCCTCCAGTTGATGTCCACCCGATGGTTTAGAGCTTACTATAGAATTTGGTTTTTTTCTATACGCCACACTGTAGTATCCCTTGATTGATCGATTTTTATTTGACTATTTAAAGACATAATACATTTAGAAATGTGTTGAGAATAACAAAACACTTAATGCATTTCCATTGTGGTCCTACTATAGTTCTAACATCCAACAAGTTACAGCTAACACACATATATATAAAAAACACTATACTATGGTCTAAATACCGTAGAATTACTATATTTCTATACTAATATTGACTAGTGTTTTTGCATCATTCACTTAGCCATCATTCACTTCCATTTCTCCTGCAGACCTTGATCATGTCCGCAAATGTACTGCAATGAATACATAGTATATAAATATAGTATTACTACAGCATTTAGACCATAATATTTTTCATGTGGGTAGATATCCCTGAAATATAAACACATTATTTTGAAACATTGAATTTGGCCTTACAGCTATTTGCCCATTGAAACACATTRAATAACATGCATACATGGAAAAACAGTCMAAAAAAATCTATAAAAGTGAAATGTTTTGAAGTRTCTGTCCTATATCTGAGGGATAAGAAAGCTCCGGAATGTATTTAGCTTTTACCGTGGAATGACCCGTATACCTTTGATGAGGGTATGCCATATTCCCTTCCATTCATTTTTTGGGGGGCCCAGTGCCGGATACCTTCATACGAGTCACGTGACGATTGTGAGGGTCGTAGAGCAAAATGGAGAAAGTGTTTGTGAAAGTCATTTCTTTCATATAGAGGTCATGTTAGTTGGTCGCTCAAACCGTTTGAACGCTACACACAAGTTGGCACATCGGCAGTACTGACTTCAGACAAGTCCGTTGAGTCTGTGAAGCTTGTTGGGGATCACAGAGCAAAATGAAGAACAGCATCGTGTTTGTGAACGTCTCCTCTATGCATAGAGGGGTATTCCTTTTGTAGCCCAAACGGTATGAACGATAGATGTTTTCATGAGATTTTGGGGACGTCTCCTGATCTGACAAACACCGCTGTAGGTTCTGCCACTTCTCTTCACAGATGCACGCCAACAAATTGACTCAGCCCATGCCAGAAAACAGATATCTCTGAAACACTGATTTTCATGGGGATTTGTTTTATTATGCTAATTACATTTCCGCGCGGGGGTGGACATCAACTGGAGGGGTAAGGTCAAAACCTCTGAATCGCTGAATCTGTTGATAACCCAAAACAAAGACRGACTTTATTTATAGGCTATTTATGTTCGTACAGAGCCAAGTTTCACATCTTTCTCCCATTCCCCCAGCTATGGATTTCTTTGAATTCATGATCAAACTTGAGGAATTCCGTAGAGCAGCTTAAAACCAGTCAACGACACAAGTCTAATTACTGTGTCTGTCCACAGCGGTGCACAGTAGGGGGACAGACAGGCTGCTATAATGGCCATGGTTCCCCCCTGCTGCTGTTAAGCAAATGAGTTCAAAATCCTGGCCTCACGCAGTATAGTCACCTCACTGCCACCCCTGGTATAAAAACCTTGGCCACAAAAAAAAAGTTTAACGAACAAAAATAGAGGTTAGATATCTCTGTTCTATAATAATGTATGTTACGTATGTTTGAGGCCTATACAGCTATGTTAGTGCCTTCAGAAAGTATTCACACCCCTACAAATTAAAAATACATCTGAAATATCTTGAGTCAAGTATTCAAGCCCTTTGTTATGGCAAGCTTAAATATGTTCAAGAGTGAAAATGTCACATCAGTTGCATGGATTTCAAACAGATTCAACCACAAAGACCAGGGAGGTTTTCCAATGCCTCGCAAAGCACGGCACCTATTGTTAGATAAAAAGTAAAAAGAAAGAAGAAAATAGCATTGAATATTATATGGTGAAGTTAATTACACTTTGGATGGTGTATCAATACACCCAGTCAATACAAAGATACAGGTGTCCTTTGTTGCCGGAGAGGAAGGAAACCGCTCAGGGATTTCATCATGAGGCCAATGGTGACTTTAAAACAGAGTTTAATGGCTCTGATAGGAGAAAATCGTGGATGGATCAACAACATTGTAGTTACTCCACAATACTAACCTAATTGACAGAGTGAAAAGAAGGAAGCTTGTACCGAATACAAAATATTATACAACATGCATCCTGTTTGCAACAAGGCACTAAATKAGTACTGCAAAAATTKTGGCAATGCTTGGAATCGTTAAGGACTGGGSAGTTTTTCAGGATAAAAAAGAAATGTAATGGAACTAAGCACAGGCTTAGAGGAAAACCTGGTTCWGTCTGCTTTCCACCAGACACTGGGAGATGAATTCACCTTTCAGCAGGACAATAACCTAGAACACAARGCCAAATCTACACAAGTTGCTTACCAAGAAGACAGTGAATGTTCCCGAGTTACAGTTTTRACTTAAATCTGCTTTAAAATCTATGTCAAGACCTGAAAATGTTTGTCTAGTAATGATCTACAGCCAATTTGACACAGCCTGAAGAATTTTGAAAAGAATACTGGGCAAATGTTGCCCAATCCAGGTGTGGAAAGCTCCTAGGCCCCGATTCCGACCTGAGTTAAAGGTGTGTAAATGGAACATAAATTCCTTTTTTATGAGCTTTTCTCAATAAGTATTCTGACTTTGAACTTAAGCATGAGAATAGCATGCKATTCACCCACTATTCGTTTGARGTGGAGTTCGAATGAATGAAGGTGTGGCAGAGATGTGTCTACAGATACGTCGTATTCTGACCTTGACTTAAGGTCAGAGGGAACCATAAATAAGCTTGGCGAACCAGTCAGTTCCAAGTGGAAAAAGCATMTTTTTTYCCCGCCAGAAATAACAACATTCTCCATGCACTGTAATTTATAAATTAATAAGAACTATTGATAAGAGCTAGGTAAATTAGTAATCCGTATKGAGAAGGGGATTGTAAATACACATWRCAATTGTTTTAGAKCATTTTTCTTTAAGATCCCTRGAGACAAACTGAAAATCATATCAACAATGACATGAATTGTGGCCCCTTTTTCCACTGTGAAACTGCKTGAGAAAATCTGTTGGCCAGCAAGTGGGAGAGTTTTCAGCGGTTTAATTATATTTATTCAGAGCGCGCAAGGTAGCCACGACTGCAGAGCCCATTATGGGACTGAATAAGATAAGTCTGACTACCAAATACTGAGAAGTRCGTAGAAAAAGTGTGCCTAGGAAAGGCATAAATTCCTAAGTCATTATGATGTATTGTGTGTAGACGGGTGAGGGGAAAAAATCTATTGAATCCATTTTGAATTCAGGCTGTAACACAACAAAATGTGTATTAAGTCAAGAGATATGAATACTTTCTGAAGGCACTGTATGTACCGTATGTTTGAAACTCACTTTAAATCGCCTAACTTTCTTAGTATCATTATTTTTATTATGTTCTTTCTGTTTCCATGGTATCAAGGCTACTGATGTCACAACCGGCTGTGATTGGGAGTCCCATAGGGCAGCGCACAATCGGCCCATCGTCGTCCGGGTTTGGCCGGGGTAGGGGGTCATTGTAAATAAGAATTTGTTCTTAACTGACTTGCGTAGTTAAATAAATGTTAAATAAAACAATTTTTAAAAAATGTGATTGTTCAGAATGATAAGTCTTAAAAAATATATATTATTGTTTTGGGGGAAAATTCCAGTTTCATAATAATAATAATAATAATTTTTCTTTTTCTTTCAATTAAACAAAGTAAGACATTTTTCAGTGCAATAAGTTGTATTACTTTTTCAGACTTTTTCCCAGATAAGACAAAGGACAATGTGAATGGCCATGAGCTAATATAAAGGCAAGACTAAAGCCACCATAACCTTCCTATCACTATCGAACAATCAGAAATCGTTTTGTGAGTAATTGAGCATGGTCAGGTTCTAGGTGTACGCTTTTAGGGACACATTCTAACTTGAGACCAGTATGTATAACTCTACTGCATAATTCATGCACTGAAATCAAAGGAAGAATTTTGGCTAAAATAAATCTCAAGTTATAATGCTGCCCAGGGCTCGTTTTCAAAAAGCATCTCAGAGTAGGTGGTCACAATCAATACTGTGGTCCAAGGAGCATGGGTCAGAAACAACTCAACAACTAAAGCCAGGGTCTGAGAAGCTCTAGCTTCATATCCACCTCTTCGGGGACGGCACGGATGTTAGTGAAGCCCTTCCTGAAGACCACAAAGACCCGGCGGGCACCGCAGCGCAGGGCAGAGGTGGCACAGTCGAACGCCGTATCACCGGCACCTAGGACGATGACCACGCCACGGAGCTCGGGCAATTGAGACTTACAGCTGCACATGCCTGAGGGAGAAAGAGTGGGGGAGGACGAGGGAGAGAAAACAGAGAGAGAGACAGAGACCGTGATAGACAGAGGGAGGTTGGAGAGAGGAAAGAGAGAGAGAGACAGAGACCGTGATAGACAGAGGGAGGTTGGAGAGAGAAAACAGAGAGAGAGACAGAGACCGTGATAGACAGAGGGAGGTTGGAGAGAGGAAACAGAGAGCAATAAAACCAGGTAGCTCTTACGTTTCAAAAGCCAAACATATTTTCATATCAGTAGTACTGTACTTCAGAGTTGTGCTTGCGTTTGCTGTCTGAACATGTATTATTCCTGAACTGACTGCGCCATTTTTGATTGTCAGACAAGCATCTGATTTAATTTATTTGAGTCTAAGTACACACCTACGGTACACAATGACAAGTGTACCTAATTCTGTGTGACTATGAAAATCACTTTCTTTATCATTTCCTTTATAACGTACCGGCTTTACTGGCCTTGGCCACCAGTGGCAGGAAGTCCTTGGATGTGTAGAACCCCTGGTCCACTGTCAGCCCCTGGAAGATCTTAGCCTTGTTTGCCTGGGGCAGACCTGTTCCAAACCAAAACCATCACCAAGAATGAGCTCGTTAACATAGCAGACATATCCATCCATCACTGAACCCAACCATTTCCAAAGTTCAGTCATTGTTGATGACCTTTTCCCCCCACCATTAATACTGAACTCCTGGAGTAAATTATACAAAATTGGATCTCAACAGATCACGACAATGTAGTGAGGAAAAAACATTTGTCAATATTGTACTGAATCTATGTGTTCAATATGACTTTCATAAGCCCCTTCATTATGAGATGAGGACAGTAATAGTCAAACTCATGTGTTCATAAAACCCACCATTTGAATCAATCAATTATTCCAGTGAGAGAAGTGGACCAGTAAATCAGAATTACAGACTAATAATCTCTTGGTTAATCATTTTCATGATGCAGGGATATAATCATTGTAAAATATACAATGGGATTCTCTAGTACCTTATGATTGAGCCAATGAGAGCCAATAACGGCCCACTTATGAACTGGAGCAATAACTAGGGAATACTGTTATCCTGTAGTCCTCAAAYGACAGAGCTATAATATACACGGAATGTCCAAAACATTACGAACACCTTCCAAATACTGAGTTGTCGCCAATGCTTCACACAGTTGTGTCAAGTTGGCTGGATGTCCTTTGGRTGGTGGACTATTCATGATACACATGGGAAATTGTTGAGCGTGAAAAACCCAGCAGCGTTGCAGTTCTTGACACTCTCAAACCGGTGTGCCTGGCACCTGCTACCATACCCCGTTCAAAGGCACTTCAAACTTTTGTCTTGCTCATTCACCCTCCGGAATGGCACACATACACAATTTCTGTTTAAATTTAACTGCTCTGTCATTACATTTCAGAAAGAGTGCATTCTGGACGGTTTCCATGTTCAATCGGCAGTGTACGGTGTAAATTATTGCAAAAACGTGAATGGTATTTTTACTTGACTGCTAGAATACATTACCTYTAAGAAGTTTATAATCAAAGACATGTTCAATCAAATTTGGTCCAATTTTCCCTTGAATCGTTTTTTTCTTTACATACAATATGAATAGCTTATAGATAAAGAGGTGTTGTGTTAATTGTATTGACTGTGCCAATTACTGGTTGATGAGTAGTGATGTATAGTGATGAACGGTGATTGATGGGCTGTGAGTGATAGTACATCAACGCTTGAAGGTCAATCTGGATGATTACCTCAGAACCCAGAGTCACTTGGTACCGCTGGCTGCATATGTTCGCTGTCATTTACAATGTCAAAGGTCACTAAGAACCAATCCGATCTCTTTATGTACATCTTCTTGTTCAATTTATTTCTTCAAATCAAATAGGAAGACTGGATAACCATCGCAGGTCATTTTTAGATTGTGATGGTATATTTCTGTGAGTGTTTTTGTATGTTATCTATAAATGATGCAAAAGTTTTTTTTCCTTCATCCGCTATTCATTACTTGACAAACCTTTCTCTAATACATAAACAATCCAACATGTTATCCCCCAACGCCCTTTTATGTTGCAATTAAATTCCATGCAGTAATCTTTTTGTACAAAATAATCTGCAGTTTAAATTTAAAGACCTTGCCTGGGGTTTCAGTTATAAAGGAACGAATATTAATGATGTTAAATATCATAGTTTATTCAAAGAAAGACAACCTGAGATTCACCTCATTCAGAACACAGGCGTTAGAAAGAAGGCATCATTCTGGAAATGTTTTTGATCAAATAAAGTATTTCTGAAACTACAAAGGATGACGTTTGTCCTTCAGATAAATAACTGTACACAAAGCAAACTGGATTTTAGTAGTGTCTGTTGCTGCAAAGGCAATTTCCTGACAAAGAACGCAATTACCCCCTGGGTAACTCTGAATGCTTCAACACACAGACGGTATATCACTTTTCAAACAGAGACAACAGTCTCCGTAACAACATCCGTCCAAGTGATATTTCTTCACCTTCTTTGGTATAGCATCTTCTTCAAGGAACTTGGTAACACTTTTTCTACGAGCAGCTCATTAGACGATGTTACCAACACAAGCGTTAGTGTATAAAACAAGCTCGGTATGACAGGAAGTGGAACTCTAAGAGTGTTACATGTCTATATTGTAATGGCTGTCAAAGTCGTTCTCCTCCTCAGACGAGGAGGAGCATGGATCGGACCAAGATGCGGATTGGTAATTGTACATGTTTAATGTAAATAACAAGAAAACACTACAAACTACAAAACAACAAACGTGACATACCTCAAAACAGTCCTGTGTGGTCCAAACACTGACACAGGAAACAAACACCCACAAAAGCCTACTGCCTATGGCTACCTTAAATATGGCTCCCAATCAGAGACAAATGAATGACAGCTGTCTCTGATTGAGACCCAATCTAGGCAGCCATAGACATAACTAGACAACCTAACAAACACTATCCCATACACATACAACACCCATAGACTAACCAAACACACACAACATACAATGCCCACCCCAACTCACGCCCTGACCAACTAAACATAATCAAAATAACATAAAAATAGGTCAGGAACGTGACATATATACTCTTCAATAAAAGAAACAGTCATTAAAATACATAACCGTATCTAGTATGTAGACGACCTACCTACTGTACTAGAGAACATAACACAATGTGCCACTGCTAACTATGCTTAGGACAGAGAGATCCTCCAGCAGAGTAACAGCATGGTCACCCTCCTCTGTGGCAACACTGACAGATGCTCCATGCTCACTCAGTTGGTTTTATACACCAGGGTGTCCATTTGTATTCTGTGCCAAGATACATTTWWAAAAAAKAAGAAAAATGCTAAGAAGGGAATGACAAAGTGTACTTTAACAATAACACCACTGCCGGTGACATCTACTTCATAAGTAATGCCATCTCATTTTTCAGGTGTGTGCATCCCATTTGACTGGGGAAAGGTGCTTTGGCTCCAGAGTCGGGCGGAGAGACGCTGAAGTGAAGGGAGGTAATGCCTCTGAGGGTCATACATCATCGCCTTTCAAGTGGCTTCTCGCTCACTCTGAATATCTCTCTCTCTTTGTCTCGGTCTCTCAGTGCTTGGCTCTGCTTGGCCAGCCCTCGTTTATCACGAACTATCGCCCACTGTGGCTTTGGCTGACGGTGGGAAACAGCAAAGAGAGTAGTGATACTACTGTAACGTTACTGTAATTTCTCTGTAGTTCTGTCAGGTTAGGTACCCATGAGTATTGGGCGAGTCACTGGCCTTGTGTGAACAGCTACTATGTACTATATGTTTTGTTACACTAAAAAACAACTCATTTTATGCTATGGGCTAAGTTTAGTAAGGCTATACGGTAAGCATAACGTCTGTTCATAACCAAAATCTGTGGCCATATTTAGAAATGTTTTGTGGTGCACAGTAACAACAATATTTGTCAAAAACAGCAGCCCCTCCATACCGGCTCGAAACCTGTTCAATGGACTTTATGGACACCAAAGGCTCTTTTTCTTAATTTGATGTCCTTAATGCACCTCTTTCATACTTTTTTAGCCACAGCACATCAGTGTACTTCCTTTGAACCTCGCTGTTGAGAAGAGCTCCCATCAAAAGCTTGTTTTATGGAAAATGGCATTGGTTCGTACAAAGTAATATTATGTGCATTGCAGAATTTGTAGTCTATACAATCTGCCTGGCTTTATGCCTTTGAAGCAAGCCATTTTTGAAAAAGCACCATCTGAAAAAGGATCTTGGGCTTTGAACAATTGGAACAAGAGAGTGACTCACACAAAGATYCCACTGCTATAACCACCATCAGGACCATCAGCAACACAACAGCAGTGATAGGTAAAACACTGCACGTGTTAGCCAGCGCACTTAACTGCCAGAGAAATAAACCTTGCTCTTCAACCTGCTCTAACATTCTGAACAGTGGGAAACATTTGCACGTCAATCTCAGCAGAGGTTTTGACATTTAGAATAAAWAACAGAACTGGTAAAAATTTCACAGAAACAAGACTCTTTCATTTTCTTTCTGAGTTCCAATTTATTCACGTTCTGCTATGAGAGAAGAAAAAAGAGAAATCCCTGAATAGTTGAAAGGTAACTCCATGCTCTAATTACCAAGCCACGCACCAAAAGGTTCCAAACATAATAAATACTATGCAGCTTATTTTCATTACAATAAAGGAACGGCACACACACCACATAGCTAGGCCTCCCACCAGGGTTATTTGAATTTCCTAAAATCAAATCAATATAGGCATGGCAGGGTGTATTCTCTTACATCTCTAAATATAGAATTTCATTTGAAACCAAATTACTTCAGTCTAGCATCTCCCTTCACTTGTGTGAGTAAGAACAAGGTCTTCCATGAGTTAAGGAGCCATACTGTTAACTATGGTCACCAGACTGTGCAGAGGAAGAGAAGGAAAGTGACAGCGGCAACAGGAGACTATATAGAAGTGAGAATGAAGCCCCTTGTTATACTGTCTTGTTACGAGAATGAGGGAGACAAAAAAGAAAGGAGAGAAAAACTAATGAGGCAGATAACAGAGGTGTGGACTCGAGTCATATGACTTGGGACTCGAGTCACATGACTTGGGACTCGATTCACATGTCTTGAGACTCGAGTCACATGTCTTGAGACTCGAGTCACATGTCTTGAGACTCGAGTCACATGTCTTGAGACTCGAGTCACATGTCTTCAGACTCGAATCACATGACTTGGGACTTGAGTGCAAATTTAATGACTTGAGACTCGACTTGATAGAAAACAAAATAACTTGAGACTTGACTTGGGCTTGAAGCCTCAATATACTGGACTCAACTGTGACTTGAAATTGATGACTTGAAATGATCTAGCCAGGTTTTACGAATTTAATACATACAGAGGGTTCTGTTAGCAGAAAAATTATTTAAATAACAAAAGGTAAACAAATATCTTTGCTTTACAGAACTTTTTGTTGTTTTACAGCTAATTTCATGCAATTCTACACATTTTTGCCATGGGGTGGGAATAAATGAGTGTTCTCTCTTAGAGTTCCACTTCCTGTCATACACAGCTTGTTTTATATACTAATGTTTGTGGCGGTAACACTGTCTATTGAGTGAGAGTGACTAAAAAAAAAACTATGGGGGGACCCTTGGAGGTTAGGGCCCCTGGGCTCGTGCCCTGCGTGTCTGGTCGGTAATTCGGCCATGATGACTACGTTTAGATAACTAGACTAACTAGACTAATAGCAATCCAAAAATGTTTTACCGACATGGGCTAACWGAGTGGCTCAGTGAGTGACATATACATAACAAGAGGAAAACTGTTGATGCACAACTCCATTTTGAAATTGCACATTGTGTATTCTACTATTCTAACTTTCAACACTACATTTGAGACCCCGACTGAGTTCCTAAAATTACCAGACCTCAGTGTCCTCACATGCAGCTGCGGCTTTGGCTGTAATGACAAGCTATATTTAAGCAGCAATTGCACGTGTTTGCGCTAGTGCGTGTGTGTGCGCGGGTGGTCGCCAGCTTTGAACCACTCCTTTTTAGGGGTCGCAGGTCAAAAGGTTTGAGAACCACTGAGCTAGCGAACATATTGCTGATTTGCTGTACAGCTATATGATCGGGYGCAGCACAAACATCAAATCGTAGAGAGAGAGAACTGACATGACTAAACCCAAAAATTGTGGGTGATCAAGAATATTTACTGTTTACTTTGTAAGCTCACCAGCAATGTGGCATCACGCAACACTTACTAGCATTGGCCTACTGGTCTGTTGGTATGAAACTGGTTAAAATGTATAATTTACTTATGAAGCTTGCATTTGAAATTTGTTGTTAAAATGTATTATTACATCATTAAAATATGTTGTAGACAAAATAATGWAAAGTGCAGTCTGGCAGCCTCAATAAATAGACAAAGATTTGTAGTTGAACAAGTCATTGCATGTATATATTTTTTTATATTTTTTACTTGACTTCAAAAAACGTGTGACTCGACTTGACTTGACTTGCTCTTAGAATGCATGACTTGGACTTGACTTGAGATTTGACCCATTCTACTTGGGAATCCACTTGAGACTTGGACCTTGTGACTTGAATAATAGGGACATGGATGGTCTGGCAGATAAATATATGAAGTAGACAAAGACAGAAAGATAGAGCACTACAACTGTGGGTTTCACTACAGCATTCATTGCTACAGTAAGTACTGTGCAGTAAGTAGCTCTGTCTCACTTTAGTCCCATTGAAAACCAAATGGAACAGACAGAAATGTCAGTCTGGTGAAATGGGAAAGGTAGTGTTAAGAGGATAACTCCCTCTCTCTCAGACAGACCCTTCATCATGATTGCAGAGGGGCACCGTGGCACAGTGCGTGACTTATGTAGCTGGCATACTGGAGATTTTAAGAGCCTCCGGTGCCATCAGTGTATTATCAAGTCAATCAACCTCCTGTACATATATAGTACCTTCAGGAAGTATTCACACCCCTTGACATTTTCCACATTTTGTTTAGTTACAGCMTGAATTTAAAATTAACAAACATTTAAAGTGGATTTATGTATTTCGAGAAAAAAAAATCAACTTCATGAAAACTGAAAAGCTGAAATGTCTTGAGTCAATAAGTATTCAAACATTTGCATGGCAAGCCTAAATAATATCAGGAGTAAACATTTACTTAACGAGT
This sequence comes from Salvelinus sp. IW2-2015, assembly GCF_002910315.2. Lineage (NCBI taxonomy): Eukaryota > Metazoa > Chordata > Actinopteri > Salmoniformes > Salmonidae > Salvelinus > Salvelinus sp. IW2-2015. The sequence continues at coordinate 12,809,509 of NC_036871.1, read as the reverse complement.
CACATACAGTATGTCACAAATAAGTTGCATGGACTCACTCTGTGYGCAATATTAGTGTTTAACATGATTTTTGAATGACTACCTCATCTCTGTACCCCACAAAAACAATTATATGTAAGKTTCCTCAGTCGACCAGTGAATTTCAAMCACAGATTCAACCACAAAGTTTTCCAATGTCTCACAAAGGACACCTATTGGTAGATGGGTAAAAATAGAAACATTGAACATTGAATATCCCTTTGAGCATGGTGGAGTTATTGATTACACTTTTGATGGTGTATCAATACCCCCAGTCACTACAAAGATACAGGTGTCCTTCCTAACTCATTTGCCKGAGWGGAAGGAAACCGCTCAKGGATTTCGTCATGCCCAATGGYGACTTTAAAACAGCAACCACAGCTAATAAAGTCACTGAAACCCTTAACAAAGAGATACAGTCTATTTTGGAATGGGTGGCCAGTAATAAACTGGTCCTGAACATCTCTAAAACTAAGAGCACTGTATTTGGTACAGATCAATCCCTAAGTTCTAGACCTGAATGGTGTGGCTGTTGAACAAGTTGAGGAGACTAAATTACTTATTTGATTTAATTTATTAGGATTCCCATTAGCCRACGCCAATGGTGACAGCTAGTCTTACTGGGGTCCGTCATATAACGAAAAAGACATTACAGACGAAAACTTTTCAATGTACATACATTAACCAGATTATAAACTGTCATGGTCAAAACATAGATTCAATGGTTGTAAAGATGGGGAGAGGTCTGTCCGTAATAAAGAGATGCTCTGTTTCGTTGACACCMCACTCCACAAAGCAAGTCCTGCAGGCTCTAGTTTTATCTTATCTTGATTATTGTCCAGTCAGATGGCCAAGTGCTGCAAAGAAAGACCAAGTTAAGCTGCAGCTGGCCCAGAACAGAGCGGCATCTTCATTGTAATCAGAGGGCTAATACTAATACTATGCATGCAAGTCTCTCTTGGCTAAGAGTTGTGGAAAGACTGGATGGCCAGTAATATGCRGAAACACTTCWTGTTTTTATAAGAAACATTCATGTGTTGGAAATTCCAAATAGTTTGCATAGTCAACTTACACACAGGACTGACACACACACGTACCCGACCAGACATGCCACCATGGGTCTTTTCTCAGTCCCCAGGTCCAGAACAAATTCAAGTAAACGTACAGTATTATACAGAGCCAWGAGMGCATGGAAMTCCCTTCCATCTTATGTAGCGCAAGTGAACAGCAAACCTGGTTTCAAAAAACAAATAAAGTAACACCTCATGGCACAAYGCCTCTCCCYCATGTCACCTACTTGTTGTGTGTATGTACTGACATGTATGTGGAACTGATCAAATTCCATCATCAAATCAAATTGTATTTGTGACATGCTCCGAACACAACAGAATACAACCTTACYGTGAACTTACAAGCACTTTACTAACAATGCAGTTTTAAGAAAATAAAGTAAAGAAAATATTTACTGACTAAAGTTAAAAAAGGAACACAATAAAATACCAATAACGAGGCTATATACATGAGGTTCCGGTACTAGGTCAATGTGCGGGGGTACAGGTTAGTTAATTGATGTAATATGTACATGTAAGGTAGTGGTAAAGTGAAAAATGCACACACACACACACACACACACACACACACACACACACACACAACCACACACAACACCACACACACACACACACACACACACACACACACACCACACACACACACACACCACACCACACATACATGTTAATGTTTTTAAAAAGTATGTAAATTACTAAGTCTTTTGTCTATAATGTATTTTTCCTTATGTTGTCGGAAACGCAGTAAGACTAGCTGTTGCCATTGGCGTCAGCTAATGGGGATCCTAATAAATCAAATCAAATCAAAGCAGTTACAGATAGAAAACTGAGGATGGATGAACAACATTGTAGTGACTCCACAATACTAACCTAAATGACAGAGTGAATAAAAGGAAACCTGTACAGAATTAAAAATATTCCAAAACATGCATCCTGTTTGCAACTAGGCACTAAAGTAATGATGCAAAAAAATCCACTTTACTGAGTAGCAGTTTCCATATTTTCAAGCATAGTGGTGCCTGCATCTTGTTATGGGTATGCTTGGGGAGTKTTTCAGGATAAAACATTTATGGAATGGAGCTAAGCACAGGCAAAATCCTAAAGAAAAACCTGGTTCAGTCTGCTTTTCACCAGACAYTGGGAGATGAATTCACCTTTCAGCAGAATAACCTAAAATACAAGGCCAAATCTACACTGGAGTTGCTTACCAAGAAGACAGTGAATGTTCCTGAGTGGCCGAGTTACAGTTTTGACCTAAATCTACTTCAAAATTATGGCAAGACCTGAAAACTGTCTTGCCAGAAAACGGTTGTCTAGTAATGATCAACAACCAATTTTACAGAGCATGAATTTTTGAAAGAATAACGGGCAAATGTTGCACCATCCAGGTGTAGAAAGCTGTTAGAGACTTTCTTAGAGACCCAGAAAGACAACTATAATCGCTGCCAAAGGTGATTCTACAAAGTATTGACTCAGRGGTGTGAATACTTATGTAAATGTGATATTTCTGTATTTYATTTTCAATACATTTTCAAAAATGTCTAAAAACATGTTTTCACTTTCCCATTATGGGGTATTGTGTGAAGATGGGAGCGAGAAAAATATATATTTAATCTATTTTGAATTCARKCTGWAACACAACAAAACGTGGAATAAGTCAAGGGGTATGAATACTTTCTGAAGGCACTGTACATCTTATAGTCTTTGAATTTGAGTAATTCATCCTACTCTTAAAAAAGAGAGTTGCTTTGCAGAACAAGCTACACTATATCACAGCATATTTTATGTAAGGTAAGAAATGATATATGCAAGTGACTGACCAATTCCAATGAAGACAGCCTGGAAWCCCTCGTCTTTCAGAGAGGTCAGACTCATCCCGTTCATACCCAGTCCCTTCTCTAGGACAACCTGAGAGGAGAAAAGTAGCACGTTAGGCATTTTAGGGATTTTGTGCATTTGCCACTGTATTATTAGCTGTAACTTACTTACTGTAAGTTAATAATCAGTGACATTTGTAATTGCAACTAGCTTAAATAAATAAACACAACGAAATAGAAGTACAAAGACAATAGGACAATGGTCGGATAGCATTAATCTGGGGTTAAGTAACCACATGGAACAGAGACAAAGGACACAGTCACAACAGCGGCCTATTTGTTTGTGTTTGTCACTGGTGTAATAGAGTGAAGTCCTTCTCATTTCCCCCACACTCTTTCTCTCAATTAAATTAATTGAGAGGCCATCGTAATGGGATTCATTTCTGGAGATAAATAAAGCCTTGAAGTAATTGGTCAGAACACAAGAAGCAATATCTACCTCCCCTCCCTCCATCCCTTCACTTCTATCTAGCCAACCTCAAGGAATGCTGTCTCCCTCACTCTCTTTTATCTCTCTTTCTTTTCTCTCTCCGTCTTTCTTTTTCACCCCTTTCCCTCTCCACCTTTCTCCCTACCCCATCTCTTTCTCTCTCTCTCTCTCTCACTCTCTTCCCTTCTCCTTCTCTCTCTGTCACCCTGTCAAATAAATAAACAATTAAGAATAAATCAAATTAATCACGGTCAGGTGAGCTGGATGAGTAGTATTGATTGGCCCTTTCCCAGGCCGTGGCATTCAGACAATGACCAGATGGATGCCACTCGCCGGAGGAAGTCTCTTTGTCACTTAGCTTCCCCCACCGTGGCTTCTAATTGTCTCCTTCTGCSCTGTCCTTGTTTGTTTGTTTAGGGCTTTCTATTGTCGTTATTAATGTCACTGATATTTTCCTGGGGAAGGGTTCATAGCTCTTGACAGTGASAGTGAGACTGCTGCGTGTGAGTAAGCATTGTGTGTCCGTGGTTGGGTGAATGTGYGTGCAGTCAAGTGTGTACAAGCGATGAGGTGTGTGTAAGCAGTCAGGTGTGGTGAGGTGGTGTGTACGCACGTGTGCATTCGTGTGTGCTTGCGTTCTTGCTCGTGTGTGTGTGCTTTCGTGTGTGTGTGCGCGCTCACATGCTTTCGTATGTGCACGTGTGCTTGCTTTCATGCATGTGTGTGTGCGTGTGCGTGTTCCGTGTGCTTATTACCTTCACCCCCAGRTCTTTCATCAGCTCAATCTCAAACTGCACCACCTCATAGGGCAGGCGGAACTGAGGGATCTCTGCAGTACTGAAACAGAGGAATATAGGAAGAAATGAAATAGTACCAGTTATTAATCACTAACTATCAATCAAGTAAATAAATCATCAATACTAATAATATTTGGTCCACTGGATAACTTAAGGCTTTTGGCTGAAGGCTTTTGTACAAAGGTCTTATCTCTGAAATGGAATGCCACRGTGTCAAAAATGGTTGAATGTAAAAGAATTACAAACAGGATTGTGCATCCATTGATCACATACTGTATAATGCGTTGAGTTAACGTAGATGCAGCATAAAGAGTTCATACTTTCATATGCGTACACAGTATTCCAGGCGTATGACCAGGCATTATGTACAGGATGTCRTCCTTATGGAAGTGTTATGTGAGCATCATGACTGTCGCTCCAAGTAGAGTGTATTGCAATTTCCCCCTTCAACATTGAGTGACCTCACACACAGTACAGATAGAATCACATCTAATTCAATTCCTAAGTCTCGGAAATTAGTAATAATAAGTGCAGCCCATCTACCTCAAGCCACCGATATATTTCTGTTTCTCGAACACGGTGATGTTGTCATATCCCAGTCTGGCCAGGTAGGAGGCACAGCTGATGCTCGCCGGGCCGCAACCAATCAGAGCGATMTTGGCATGAAAGCTCTCCGGCATGTCATCCGGAGGCGGCAGGTCAGGGTTCCGCACCTGAGGAATTCCCATTTTGCTGAAAACCTGGAATGAAAAACGACGGAACGACGTCTTAAGARGAAGAAAACAAAACATTTCCAGTATCCGTTTGACAGGCCAGGAAGAAGTTCATATGGACTTGACATTTATGGTTGTCACATTGGASAAAGGTCAGAGCCCTGAGTGGGCTGGGATTTTAGTGTGAGGGGCATTCCAAAAGAGGAATTGCACATTAATATGTGACATTTGATATGAGAGGAACTGACAAGTTGAAATTGAACAAAATGATTACAGTCCATCTTTAACCCCACTGCTACTTGTTGAGATGGAGGACTGGTGCTCTCGATGGTGGTTCTGTGCTGAGCCATGCTAGCCAGTCTGCAGTAGTTTACAGTATCATAACTCTATTTTCCAGGGAACCTCTGACACACTATGGCAGTTTTATTATGTGGGTACTATGATAATGGTGCCTCATTTATGTGCAGCTACAGAATGTGAATTGAATAGCCTGCATATCGCATGAGCAAAGTTGGCAAAATGACATAAATGTATTTTCAGAATGTTTGGGTATTTATGGTATTTTTTAAATTCTGCAAGCATCTTTCGCCTGTACCTTTAGGGAACCTGGGTACTACAGGCGTCCAGCTCGGTATCAGCATATAAGCGTCCATCTGGTACGATTTTGTTAAAAGATTAGCATCAAGGAACATGATGCCAAAGTGAATACATTGCATTCAACGGGGGTGAAGATTAGCCTCACAGTATTGATGCCTAGAGAAAGGCATCATGGGACATGATGCGTAAGTGAATACGCATCATGCATTGAATATTTTTTAAGATCATTTTGTATGTTGTCTGTAATAAATCATAATTCACTTACATGTTAAGGAAAAAAAATATTCTCAGAATGCATTAGATCAAACACTGAATGGAAGGGAGCAGTCTACTGTAAGATATCATGGCAAAAATACAAACAAAATACTGGTTGACATCTTTGAAATATAATCAAACTAATATGAAATGGCCCATCCCAACGGGGGCTTACGTAAGAAAATCAAAAATSCTTGTTTTTACAGATGACAAAAGTTCAGATTCTGAGCTGCAACATGGTATTTCATACAATGTGATTGGAGGAAGCATGGGACATTATTYTGCTTTAAAATGTGATAATCTTGTTAATCTCTTAGGAGACAAGTAGGAGAAAAAAGCCMTTGAAAGATTTTGTTGAGTGCTAGAGAGCTCTGCTTTGTTGACGCCCATTCAGCATCGTTCACACCCTCTTAAGCCATCGACCCACCCATCTCTTTAAGAAATCACATGTAAATGTTTTGCAAACCGTCCCCATGGTCAACCCCTCCATTATCTCAGCCAATCATGGCTAGCTAGGAAGGACCCTGTTTTTCACCCTATATAGCTCAAGGTTTTCTCCTTGGCTGAACTTGTCTCATAATTATATATTTTTTTATATTTGTATCTGCTAAGCCCCGTCCCCTTTGTTACTGTTGCAACATTGGACAACATTGTCTGTTTAAGCGAAAGATCAAGTGTATTTTTGCATCTCAATCCACCGCATCCACCTATGTCGCACTTCCACATCTGSGGTGAAAGGTGACGGAGCTAGAGCGGTGTCTTCTCGCAAAATTGTCTGCCGCGTCCGAGCGGTTTGGCCTAGAAACTGTTATGACCCCTCTACGGAATGAGGATGCTCCCCCAGTACCAGTTGGAAAAAAATGTATGGAAGTATATGGAGACTGTTTAGTGCCAAAAATAAGGGGTTAAATACATATATTTTTTAAAATGTCTAATGTTTCCTGATCTTTCTTATACAGTATCTCTCAGATAAAGGACAGACACTTCCTTTTGATTTTTTTTTGGGGGGGACTATCTGTTGTTCCATGTAGTGAATCTGTTATTCAATGTGTTTGTATAGGCAAATAGCAGTAAGGCCCAACATTTTTTTTTAAACATTTGTATCAAATAATATATATTTATATATAATATATATATATATTTTTTATACTTCAAGGGGTCTTGAAATTCTAAATCAATAGCTAAATTATCCTTCGTACGACCTTCTTAAAACAATTCCATATAGCACCCCCCCCTCCACACACACACACCCTAACCCTAACCTTAGCTTCAAGTCCACATTCTGACTCAAACCTCACCTAAGACTTAACTCTAACCCTAACCCCAGCCTAAACTCTAACTCCAGTTGAATGTCCACATTCCGGCTCAACCCAAAACCTATCCTCAACCGTTACCCTATGGCTAGGGGGAGAGAGAGGGAGGGAAGAGAGAGAGGAGGGAGAGGGGGGAAGGGTGAAAAAAGGGCGAGGGAGAGAAAAGAGCAAAATAAATAAATAGATAGATAAAGAACATTTTATTTTACCAGGCAAGTCAGTTAAGAACAAATAATTATTTACAATGACAGCCTACCCCGGCCAATTGCACACCGCCCTATTGGACACCAATCTCAGCCGGTTGTGATACAGCCTGGAATTGAACCAGGGTCTGATAACTCTAGCACTGAGATGCAGTGCCTTAGACCACTGCGCTACTCAGGAGTAGGGGATTAGAGAATGGAGAGAGAGAGAGAGAGAGAGAGAGAACAGCTATAAAAACCGACAGACGTGTTACGCAACTAATAAACGTTGATTTGATTTTGTCTGTCTGTCTGTCTGTCTGAGTATTTCCCCAATTTACCCATTGCAGCTTTATCACCACTGTTTTTGCCTTCAATGCAACGTCCTGATTTATGTTAACTCCCTTTACACACATCTATGCTGTCAGGTTTTGGCCAGGACTATTATGGTTTTGGTCACTAGATGTCCCCATTGCACCTTTTTTGTACCTTTTGTTTTTCTTGCTCTAATTATTGTTTGCACCTGTAAGTCATTCCCTTGTTAGTATTTAAACCCTGTGTGTTCCTCAGTTCCTTGCTCAGTGTTTGTATGTTAGCACCCAGCCCCAGCCTTTGTGAACATATATTATCTAGTTGGATTTTCCAGAGGTTCTCTGGTTTTGTTCTTGTTTATTTTTTGATTAGTCTTTTGAGGTTTGTTTTTTCCCTGCTGTTCTTACCACTTTGTGGATTTATAATTTTGGCCTGAAGATTATTCCTTTATTAAACCTCCATCTCTAGTACTGCTGTGTCTGCCTCATCTTCTGGGTTCTGCCAATTATTAGTGACTGTTTCTCGCACCGGGTCCTGACATATGCATCAATACCTTTACTCATATATTTTTGTATTGACTTAAGCATCATGCCACGTGACTAATCACCCTCCATTGAATGCAATGTATTCACTTAGGCATCATGTCCATGATACCTTTCTCTAGCTTCCATAGTGTGATGCTAATCTCTCCCCCATTGTAAGCAATGTATTCACTTAGGAGTCATGTCCGTGATGCCTTTCTCTAGGCTTCCATAGTGTGATGCTAATCTCTCCCCTACTGAATGCAATGTATTCAMTTAGGAGTCATGTTCCTCGAAGCCTATCTTTTTGCAAAATCATACCAGATTGATGCTTATCAATGATATCATGTTGTGGCATCCCACTGTCCCTTACTCAGCTCCACTGTTGACCTGGGATGTCCTGTGACAACTACCGTGATTTGGTGCTCTTAGAAGCAATGTTTCTTCTGGCAATTGAACCGCTTGAAAAAAGATTTAGACAGGACCCGTAACAGGTATCAGTATTGAAGATTCAAAGCACAGGTATCAGGAATATCTCCGGATATACCTGACCAATATTGAAAATTCAAAGCCCCTTTGCTAAAAATMTTTTTAGAATACTGTAAAATCTCAGCATACAAAATGAACKCGGAAAAKATCAATATACAGTTKACKTCGGAAGTTTACATACACTTAGGGTGGAGTCCTTAAAACTCGTTTTCAATCACTCCACAAAATTCTTGTTAACAAACTATAGTTTTGGCAAGTCGKTTAGGACATCTACTTTGTGCATGACACAAGTAATTATTTCACTTATAATTCACTGTATCACAATTCCAGTGGGTCAGAAGTTGCAGAAAATGATGTCATGGCTTTAGAAGCTTCTGATAGGCTAATTGACATCATTTGAGTCAATTGGAGGTGTACCTGTGGATGTATTTCAAGGCCTACCTTCAAA